>NW_010206535.1:30554-40161 GCF_000695765.1 Mesitornis unicolor
ATGAATTCAGAAAGTCCCTTTTAAGCTCTTTGCCCTCTCTTGCAGCAATTCCATTTTATGCATTTGTCCTTCTTGGCCTGGGATCTAATTTCTAGCTGAGCTGTGCTTTACTACCATTTGCCCAGACATCGTGGCACATAGGAGCACTAATTTTGATTGGGGCAGTGTAGACTCACACAGTCAAACATGTTTGCTAGCAGGAGAGATGAGAAAGCACTACTTCTTAATGCCTTACATGTTCCCAACAGTAGACTATGTTCTTTTACCTTCCTTAGCTTGGCTTTTTTGACCAATGTAGATAGATTAGTATTACTAGTAACAAAGAAATGTATCCTCATAATGATCTAATTGTTTAAGTATTACAAAGTATAAAAATAATCCAAAGACATTCAAAAGGGAAAAGGCTACTTTGGGTCTTTACTGTGCCCTGCTTTGACCTCTGTAGCCAAAAATCAAAAAGGCTCTGGGTGAACTCTCTCAGACTTCGAAAATGCTATACTGGAGTAAGTCTATTGAAATTATCTATTTGGAAATATTAAAAAATAGTTGTAAAGTTGGAATGGTGCAAGTCTCTACACAATAAAGATATCACATCCAAGAATTAAACCATATAAATGAAAATTGATGTAAGCTTTAACAATATCTCTCTGAGACATCTCTGCATGTAATATCCTTCCCTGAATATGTGTCTTTCTTTTTACAAAATAGGGCCAACAAATTGTGCCCATTAAATGCTAAATTTACTAGCTGGTGTTTGCTGAATCTGGCCCTTATTAAATGTCCAGACAAGCTAGTTGCAGTTTATTTTGTAGGACGTCTGGTTAGAACATTAAATACAACAAGGAAAAATAAACTTAAAAGTAAAATGGCTCAACCCTTGCCCTACTGGGAATTTTTTTCCTTGATTGGATGGAAGCAGAAACAGGTCACTGTTTCCAGATGGATTAGTCCAAATTTAAAAATCAGATCAAATAATTTTTGTGAGGGTAAACTCTACCAAGAAATGCTGGTGTTATTTTTTTTGGTAGTTCATGTGGAGTTATCAGATTAACATATTACCTCTAATTTTATTTGTCAAAGGGGAAGATTTTGCTATAACTAACATTTGCCAGTAAAAAGAAATTTTTAATAACCAAGCAGCATCAGTCAGTAAAAGCTGGTGAGGGACTTTTTAGGAGGGCCTGTAGTGATAGGACCAGGGGTAAGGGTTTCAAACTGAAAGAGGGTACATTTAGTTTAGATATTGGGAAGAAATTCTTTACTCTGAGAGTAGTGAGGCACTGCAACAAGTTGCAGTGAAGTGGTGGATGCCCCCTCTCTGGAAGTGTTCAAGGCAGCCTGGACCAGTGGGAGGTGTCCCTGCCTGTGACAGAGGAGTTGGACCAGTTGGTCTTTAAGGTCCCTTCCAACCCAAACCATTCTGTGATTCTATGATTCTAATTACTGCTTCCATTATTTTTTTGCATGTTATGACCAATGTGTTTTACCCCCAACTGGTCATTCTAACTATTGTTCTTTTTAAAAGATCAAGTGAAAATTGTAGCCTCCAAAAGACAATATTGCATATGAGGGTGTACCAGCCCATGACAGGCTGTGCATGTGCCACTGAAAAAAAGCAAAAACGCTATGTGTCTATTTTTTTTTCTCTTTTTCTCATGGTCTGATGCCCCCAGCGAATTTTTAACTTATCATCAGTGTCAGCAGTGTTAGCAAGGAGCTTCTGTATTTCTTAAGCAGTCTAGCAGAAATTTCCACATTAATTTTAATTACTCACAGGTTTTTAACAATCTGAGATCATTGAAAGTCAGTATTTTTCCCTCTTACCACACAGCAACAGTGATAGTATCATTATAATTCCCAAGCTTAGCATTTCTCTGCATTAGAAGGAAGGGGATTGGTTTGTCTTAGGTGCCCTGGCATATCATATAGGTAGTTTATTGGCAATAGCTCTGTAACACAAGCCCTGTAGGCAATTTTTTTGAGAACTCCTCAGAAATATGGAGTTACTATAAACTTCATGTGTACTAATACGCTCGACAAGCTGTGAGGTTTTCAATAATGAGGCTCTGGTACATTGTGTCCTAAGATTTGCTATATCCCAAAGCAAAAGCTGTCAGAGCAGTCACGGGGAGGGGTTGCCTGCTCTGTCATCCCCTCCCCTTCCCAATTTGCATTCAGATCCTCGGGACATGTTTGGTTTTGGTTGTTTTGAAGTGGCAGGGTTTGTTAACTTACTGCTCCATCCAGTCCTAATAAACATCAGCTGTCAACCACCATCCTGCCAGGCTGTTCCCATCTTCCCCTTGCAGATCTTAGTGATATTTTTAATACTTTGCTTACAGTTGCAAACACTTTCACATGATGCTGAGCAAATTGGGTGAAATGTAGCTGTTTCATGGTTTTGATTAGACAAAAACAAAATTGAAGACTCCTTTCTATCAAAAAGTGGGCTTGCTGAAAATGAAATGTTTCCCACTTTGACAGAAATGAAGATGTCCGTGGTGGTAACAGTGCTGGGCTTTTCTGTACGTGTGTCCCCTGTGCACCACAGGACCAAAGTAACATCCTCAGTTGATCATCGTGTGGTTCTCTTAGGAAAGCTCAAATCTGCTGGTGCCCCAGCTCAGGAGTTGCTGCAGAAGGCAAGGGAGGTATGCAAATGTGTAGTAGTGTAATTACTATGTATCAGTATTGTCATAGTGCCTGAAGAGCCCAATATATTGTTCGGAGAACCTGTGGGTGGATGCTGAAGCAATAGGAAATCACAGTGACTGTGGGTGGTAGAACAGAAACCCAGAGGTGCAAATCCCATAAAATGGGAGATGTTCATACTGGCAGGATGAACCAGGAACACAAACCTTTACTAAAGCATCCACCAAACATTTCTGTGGAGCAGTAATTCTTCATGTTTTTAAACTGGAAAGGCAACTCACTGTTATGAACAAACTCTGTAGATAATTTTGGATCTCACTGTTGTTCAGGCAGTGGTGGTAGTTGTCTGATAGGCAAGATATTCAGCATTTATTGTAAACTAAATATTATTTTGTGGAATTATAAATTTGGTGCTCTAATTACAAACTTGTTAACTAGACACTAATGCGAATTGGGCGTTGACTTCCAGCTAGAGCCCTGCTTATAGATGCTGACCTCCCAGCTGCACAGGAACATGTGTGTATGTTTCCAGGCATTTCAGGGACCACCTTCTGAAGTCTTGTAGACCACCAGTTGAGTAACACTGCTCCAGAACATACTGGGTCTCACTCTATGGGCAAATGGCATTGACTTTTTACACTTACGTAAAATGCAGTCTTCATTGCTCAGATGGTGGGATGTTTAATTTTACAGGGGTCCAAATGACTACACAAGATGCAAAGAGAGTTAGATGTGTTGTATTTCACGCCAAAGCCTTTAGCAAGCTTAAATGACTTTTTTATACTAAAAAGCCCTTTGAGGTGAAATGTAGCTTGTTACAGAGAGAATCGAATCCTCTCGATATTTTAAAATGGGAAAGGAGAAGGCATGCTTTGGATTTGGAGGCGTAATTTTAAGGAAGTAGAATATGAATCAGGTTAGATTTTCACCTGAGTATCTCTCCATGTGACTGTTTTAGGTACATTAATATGGCCCTTCAATGGTCCTTCAATGATTATAAGTGAGCCAGGCTTCGTTTTGAAAGAAGAAAGGAAAAAGTGCTTTCCACCACCAAATTCCTGCCCCCTCACCAACTGCGCAATGCTGGGTGACTATTTTTTTGCTAAAAAAAGAAAGCAGCATGCCAGCTGGATATCTTCCTGCAGTAGCTAGGTTTTCCTTGGAGGTTTCCCATCTCTATACTAACTAGGCTTGACTACGCTTGGCTTATGAGCTTTTGCAGGCATCCTTGCCAAGGTGGGATGACTGTAGGCAAAATGAGTGCAGCAGGGAGACAGAGGCAAATAAGTAGGAGTGATCAAAGTCTAGAGATTTTCTGGCAGACGCACCTCCTTCCTACGCTCTACAGCCAGTGGGTCCAGTGCTTTCCCCTTCTCCTACGTATGAATCAACACATCCAAGCGAGTGGTGCCAAAGCAGAGGATGGGTAGGAGACAGCCTTAGCACTGTACAACAGCTGCTGTTTTGCGAATATATTCAGTAGGAAATTCAGAACAAAACTCACCTTTTGGACCACAGATCTCATTGGAGTTCACCAATGGCACTGGAAAAGAGAGAATTTAGAAGATTTGTTGGGTTTTTTAAATGCTGTTGTAATAGAGGACACTATGAAGATGTTATAAAAGGCTGGCTTTGAGGTTTCATGAAGTTTTTTGCCACCAGTCCTAGTGAGACGCTAGAGGTGGTAAAAAAGTGAATTTGCCAGCAAGAAACATTTATTACTGCATGGGAGAAAGTGCTTCCTGTTGAAATGACAGATTGGCAGAGACGCTGAACCTAATTCTCTTCAGTTTCTTCACCGGGGTTTTACAGGAAGGTAATGGTGGGAGCTGATAGATGGTAGGGTAGCGTTGCTACTCTCTTAGAGTTTCTTTATTCTTGTTTTCCTCTTCTAAAGTCAGCTGCACATACATATATTTTTAACGCTTTTCTTTTGCAGCAAAGACCTTAGAAAATAGAGTTAACCCAAAACACATAAGGAAGCCTTTAACTGGTACTGCATGTAATGTTGTAAAGTGCCAGCTTCCAATTTGCTGGGCAGTTAGAGTTTGATTTATAGTTTCACATATGTGTTTGAGTGGGTGGGTCACAGCTCTTTGGTGCCTTATTTTCCTTATTTTGTAGCTTTGGTTAATCATTTCATTGGCAGCTGTCACTGTGTCCAACAGCAGAGTCCTACCCTTGATGGGCGGCATGTTCGTAACTCTTCAAGCGCTGAGCTCCTCCGCAGTGGCAGATCCCCGCCTTCTCCCCTCCGTTTGTGTAATGTCTTTTCCTTGCTGGGCTGAAGGAGGAGGTGGATGTTCTGTGCCAACTCTTTGAGCTCTCCCTCTCCCAGCTTCACAACTGTAAATGTTACCAAGCGCCCCCGTTGTTTTCGTACTCCATCCGTATACTCTGTACTCGCTTGGAAGTGAACCTTATGGAAATTTTGGGCTTGTGAAGAACCTCGCAGATATTTCCACTTGAAGTGCCATGGTAGGAATGACATGCTGCGCTTGCTGCCCACTGTCCACCTAGTGACCTTCAGCTGCTTTGCAGCAGCTGCAGAGTGAGATGCTGAGATGCCCAGGGACCTGCAAGGGGCTGAAGCGGGCTGCACAGAGGGGTTTTACAGGCAGACAGATGAGAGGGGGTACAATGAATAAGGCACGCATGTGGATGTGTGAACAGATGTACAGTCTTGAGCCCAGTCAATAAAAGCATGAAGGGAAAGATGGAAGAAGAGACTCGGTTCAACCACTGTCAGACACATAGGCTGCAATTCACCTCTGTAATCTCTATGCGCAATCACTGACAACACAAGTCACCCTTTCTCCTTCACTGTCCTAAATGCCGCAATCAACATCTGCAATCTCATACTGTATCTCACCATCCTTCCCACGCTAATGCAACACCACATCCGAGCAAGGTGCAATGTGACCTGCAAAATGCATATAAACTCTGTCACACCATGAGAATGAAAAGTTGAATTTCTGGGATGCTTTCTAGCACTTTGGGTTGAGGTTGGGTTTGCATGGGACATCTGTATTAGAGAACCATAACCCACCCAAAAAAGTTGCTTTTGCTGGGAATGATACGTAATTCTGTTCAGTTTGCTGCACCTCTTGCATACAGTCTAGGCAATTCAGAGTGTAACGTACGCAGACATAGTTTTTGTGAAATAAGCACAATCATGCTCAAATTCTGTGGACTATGTAAAGCCTATTACCCAGATTGCTCATGTTATCTAGTTCATTCCTGTTTCTTGGTCCAGGATACTGCTTTAGCGCAGTATTTTAAGGAAGAAATTGTAATAGGGGAAGATAAAAGGTGTTCTGTGGTTTCTTTATAATTGGAGACTGGAGGCAAAGTGCCTCCAGATATTTTCTCAAAGAAAAGTCATTGTCTTCTCCCACTCTTGTCATTAATCTCTAAAATTATTGCACAATTTCTGTTTAATGTGTTAAGATTTCTTAATATGTTAAGACAATGTGGAAAGACAAATTTGAACAGGAGGGAGCATGTTTCTTTGAATGCATAATTTTTAAATCTTTGTCTGAAGTCTTCATTTGTCTTGCCAGGCCTTTTGCTGTTAAAAACTTAATCAAACTCAGTATGATTAAAAGTATGTATTTTTATAAGGGCAATTCATCAAAAGAACTGGAAAGGGCTATAAATATTGTGAGTGATGGTCATTCAGATTTTGCTGAAGTGTAGATTTCTTGTGCTGTAGCTGTGCTAACCAATGCTGAAATCGGTGATTCCCAGCATACAGCTCACATGATATTTGCAGTTCCCCAATTTTTTATGTGTTGCAAAGGAGCAAATGTCAGTGTATTGCAGTGCAACACGTGCTTAAATGTAATATCATGCCTAAATGTATTGCAGTACATGTATGTTTTGCATGATAGCTGTCATATTGTTCCCACAAATAAAAATCTAGGTTCCCTTGGTCTAAATTTCTGATTCTATAATTCAGTGTGATGCTGCATTAGTGAAGCTTTTTTAATCAAGCAGAGTCAATGGACCAAAGTTTGAAATATGATGTGAATCCATGGAATCCTCATACAAGTTTTTTGCTTGGTTTGATTAATGAAGCTTAGAAGGAAGAACAGAAATTAAACTGGAGTATAAAAAGCCTACACAGCCATTAATTTAATTTGGAAAATTACTCAAGCCACTCTTCAATAATTCCCAGGTATTTCTTCTGTATTTACCCCGGCTCCATTGACAGATTGACATGTGTAATGGAATTTCCTTATTTCCTACTGAAGTCTTTGGTCAGCTTTTTCTGCATTTTGCTCATTACAGTGACCAGGCAGGGCTACTGATACTGCTTTCTGGCCATATTTGGATCCTCATGTTAGAGTGGAATAACTCCCTCAAATAGTCTCTGTGAGGGACTCCCAAATTTCCAGTAAGAGGGTCACCAGCAAGCTGTTATTTTCCATTCCAGTTCTGGTGTCACAGCCTCAGGAGCCTTCTGGTTTTTGTCAAGACATCACTTTGAAGTTTAAGAAGCCTGTTCAGGTATCCATGCTGATGATCTGGTGTTGAGCACTGCATCAAAAACTCCGGCTATTTGAGTGTGACCATGGCATTATTTGAGAAAGCAGCTACTGTGGATTCCCCTCCCCTTTCCAAATCTTTCTCTCATTCCCCGGATTGTTTTATATCCAGCTCAGAAGGACATATTTATAAGACTTGTTATTCTGACTCACTCAGCTGAACAGTATTACACAACTATTTTTCTGTCAGTCATGGGATAATATTGCCAAAACTTCTCTGTATCTTTTCCTGTGCATTTTCTGGTTTTGATGGATAGTCTTCTAGTCAGTGAGATGGGAAACATTGAATCGGTATCAAAACACAGCTCCTGCTGTTGTGGAGGGTTACTCAAGCAATATTCTATAATTTAGATGCTTGGTAATCAACTTGGGGCATTGCAACAGTCTGAGTTGTTTTTGTTAATAGAGATGAAATTATGGGTGTAACTAGCTGGCAGTCTTCAAACAGACTTTTGCAAGCTGTTTACTCAGCTGTCCCAGGGCAACAACTGCATACGTGAAGCGAATTCTTCCAGTATCTCTGCTGTGGTATATTTAATTTATCCCATTTTGCCACAGTGTGAGAGAAAGAAATTTTGAAGAAAGTAGAATTCCTGTCAGATCCTACACTGCTGCATAGATTGACATTATGAGTGAAGACTTTATGGCTTCAAATTGTATTCTTACTTATTTTCCAGTGATTTAAACCTCCAGAATCAAAAGGAGGAAGACACAAAAAAGTAATCACAACATGTCTAGTATAGAAATGAAGGTGAGTTTTGTTTTTAAATCAACATAGGTAATAATAATACCCTCTGGGAGCAGCTTCTGTGATTTGTCTAAATCAATTTTAAAGTGGAATATGTCTAGTTTAAGTGGATATAATTTGGTCCACGTAAGAATGTACCAGTTTACAGAACAGTTTGGAAAAAAAATCTTCATTATTCCTTTTGTGGGCAAATCCTGTCAGATGCATGTTGCTCTTGATAACATTACTTCTCATGCTGCTTTTAAGGTCGAAAAGACACATTCGAATGTCTTTTGATGAATTTCAATCAGAAGATAATGGAATAAATAGCCTCTCGGAAGTTTGGTCTTTGAAGACTAGTGAAATTGTATCAGGCCCTCCTTTAAAAAAACAGAGACGTTAAACAAGTGAGTGAGGATGTCCCTGAATCTTACTAAAATATTACATAATGCTACTGTAATGGGAAAAAGATGCCGATAAAATTAATGGGAAAGAATTAGGGAAAATTTTAAGCAACTTGCAGGCAGTTTTAGCTGCCACTGAGTCCTGTTACATATTTCCCCTCCACCTCAAATGTAATGTGAAGTAAGATAGTAACGCAACTGCAACAGAAAAGGGCTTGAAATAGGAAACGTTACGGTCTGACTGGGAGCTGTGCAGGGCAAAACTGTCTCTAACAGTTAAATACGGAGTGAGCACAAAGCCCTGCTTGCTGTCCTGTGAAGCTTTTCGATAGAGTTGTGTATGGGACTTGATGGATGTTGTGGTCTGGGCTGTTTCTGGAGCAGGGAGGGACGAGGTGAGAGGGAGAAGGGAGAAGGTGAGGCAGTTCTTGTGAGGAGTGAGCCCAATCGATCACTCCTATCAGCTGCATTGAAAATTAACTACCTTACAATTCACTGGTGTATATAATATGTCATATTCTGCAGCTCCAGAATAAAAAGGTATAGCACTGCTGCGGTTAGGGCCAACATCAGCTTACTGGCTTTGGCTCATGATCATGTTCATTTGAGCATGTGGAGCTGTTTTTTTATTAAAAAGAAAAATAATTCAGAAAAGTTTTAGTGGGCTGCTTTCAACACTGTTTTTTAAAAGTTGGTAATGTCTAGACTGATTTCTTGCATTGCAAAACACACTGAGTGTCCCTCTTGCTGCAAAATGTTCCTTGTGATTCATAGGTCCTGAACATCCCCTTTAAGAACTGGAGCACTCAAGCTATAGATTTTCACTGTCATAAAGGTGATAAAATGTATTAACTTAAACAAAAAATGTCTGTGGCTGACATCTGAGGACTCAAACACAACCAGATGCTGTGCTAACCAGCAGTGCTGACATGGGCTCGGATGGATGGGGCCAGATTCTCAGCTGATGTATATCAGTGTAGCTCCCCTGCAGCCCTTGGGCCAGCTACCATCCAGACTAGAGGAGAGGGAGGTCAGGGGGCTGCTTGCTTGCCCATCTACCCACGTGCCTGCCTGCCACACTTCGGCCAGCACAGGTTCGAGAGAAAAAAACCCAAATAAACAGCAAAAGATACAGGCTCCTTGCTTAGCTTTACTTTTCTTTGTGAAGTTTATGAGCTGCTTTTTGACTGCTCAACAGTTGTTTATAAACCAGGGAGAGATGAGAGACAAACAAAATGAGAAGAGGCGGGGGGGGGGGGCAAAAAGCCAACAAC
>NW_010206535.1:40192-73814 GCF_000695765.1 Mesitornis unicolor
TAGCCAACCACTCAAGTTCAGAATAACTCTGTGCTGCCAGGCGATGACAGAGTTGCTTCAGACTTTCTCTTTGAAGGTGTGTAGCTTGCTGTACTGGCCAGTGAAGGAGTGAATTTATTAGCTGCTGAGAGAGCAGGAGTACCTCATTTAGAAGAGATACTAGCGATCAGAGGGGAAAGTTGTGAGAGAGACCTTTTCTGTCCCAAAAAAAGAAGCTCTTTATCAAGTCTGTCTTTGTCAGAACTTTGGTGTAGCACAAATTATTGAACTCTAGAGCAAAGCACATCCCTACATACAACCCCATGGTCCTATCTACATCCCTATGTATATGATCTTTAGGTCTGTGGCACATTGTGTGAGAAGAATTGCACATTCACGGATTTGTTAAATGAGTGATATCATCAGATTTTTTTTTTTTAATAAGGCAGAAGAAGGTACACCCTTACTGCAACCTGGGGACTTGCAATACCTTTGGCAGTTAAGAGTGAAAGGGAGCGGGACTGTTCGCTGTTTGTAAGCAAGTCAGCTCTTGGACTGTGTTTCTGGCTCTGCCATTGAATACTTCTATGATACTGGGGGCAATCTCAGAGTTTTAGTTCACTGATCTGTAAACTTGGTCTCACACCACATTTAGTGCCATTGGTTTCATCTTGAAAGCAACATGAGGAGCAGCACCACCAACCCATGTGTAGAGACGAGTTAGGTCCAGTGTTTACAAAATGCTTGGGGATTCCTGGAAAGCGGGAAGGGTTGTTGTTTGCTCACAGCAGATTGTGTCACCCGTTCCCAGGCCAGTTGCCTCATAGACCTGAATTAACCAACCCAGCGCTCAGAATATAAAATATTTTAAGTAGCGTGAAGTTGTGCCTGCTCTTGGGGAAAGCTGATAAACCTCTGTGACTGCAGGGAGGTTCCCCTCTGCCTGCTCCTGTCTGAAAATTGCCACCACCGCCTTCCTCACCTGAGTTGGATCTTTGCTAGATGGCTCTTTAATTTTCTTTGGTGACTGCCTGATGTTTGAGTGAATAATATGATTACATGTGAATTTATTGAAAACCCAGGCTGCTGTTGTACTAAATAAAAACAACGCAGATCCAGAATTATCCAGGACAGCTTTGCATTTAAGTTTAATACTTTAATTACTTATTATGCAGCCCCACATGCCAGATTTTCTGCAACATGATAGTAAATTCTTGTTTCTCCTTTTTTTCTGCAATGCAATACCTGTAAATTTACAGTTTCTTCTTTGTGGCGGTTGCTTATATTTATGATGGCAGGGAGTAAAACATATTGTAACAGTTGTGGTTACAATATTTATAGATTCTGAACGCATATTAAATTAGAAGCAAAGGAGAGGCAGAATTACATTTGTTTTGTAACACTCTACAGTTAAGGCCAGAACCATTCCTGCCAACGCATCTGTAAATGTTTTAGCTCATAGCTGAGAGTCAGAGCAACATTGCTAAACATGGGTGGATGGTATAGTGCAGCCCCAGTGTCACCCAGTGAACGCAGAACCCCACAGAGAATCTGGCTAGAGTAATTAATGAATCCATTTGGAAAAGTCAGTGCCCTTCAATTAGCCTGAATGTAGCGAAGCAGATGGGATCCCATCCTCCAGGGAGAAAATTGAGAAAGATCCGAAGAAATACTGCATTGGACTGATTTATCTGGGTAATTATAACCCTCATTTGCACAAAACTGTTCAATATGGCTGCAGTGAGAAAATTAAGAATTTATAAAATGTTGATATGTGGCCTAAACTATTGGAGGTAGTGGAATCATGTGTCAAGCAAGATCTTGGTTTAGAATATTAAAATAATCATCAGCCAGGAGAGGCTGAAAGGCAAACTTGGCCATGGAGCTGGGGGGCGGAGGGGATGCATTTCTAGCGAACCTTTTGTTAAAGGCTCCTGTGAACATTTGTTGCCATCCTAATTTGGCATGGTGTCCTGCCTTGAAACATCCTGCAAGGTTTCAGAAAGTGACAGAATGCCTCTAAAGAAACTTAAAGTGGGGGGGAGTGGGTGGTGAAATGAAGGAAGAAAACAAAATGCAAATTTTCTTTAAGCATCCGGTGGTGGAAGAACAAAATGAGGACAGTGATGATGGCATCATTTGAGAGCGTGTGTGTCCTAACCTTATCCCAAGGAGAGACCTCTGTCCTTGTCAGAAGTCTCATTTTTAAGTCAAAGCGTCGCTGGACTTACGTATATGAATGGGAAGCTGCACAGTGTCTTTGAAGGGCTAAACTGGAAGTCACCATGTCTATATTGTAACTGTGTTTATGTGTGATAGAAAAGGAAGCTGGAAGCTTTATAGAAGTGGCAAAAGAAAATTAACACTGTTTATGGCAACATTGACATCATGTAAAAATTATGGTCTGCAGTTTCTAAAGCTGAGAGGGGTTTTGGTTATAGGGAAATTGCTCTCCATCATCATGGATTTCTCACATACTTTGTGTAGTTAGAAGCACCTTGGCTTAGATAGCTCCAAGCAGCATTTTGCACAACATTTTCTAAATTTGGAGCTTTGTTCGAAGCTTTTTTTGTTTTTAACAAATGGGAAAGAAACCTAGTAGTCCTAGATAGGCAGCCCCTTAGAGCAAAGAAGTGGGATGTGGACAGAGCAGGGTAGACTGAAGGTGAGTCAGAGGAATGTGGTAATAATACCTGGCACTGGCCAAAACCAAAGCAGTATTGACCCTGCCTGCAGTTGGAGAAGAGAGCCCTTGCTGTAGCCTCACTGCTATTCCAGCTCTTCAAAATACTTTCCTATTTCAGGACACTTCTGTGCCATTCCAAAGCCAGCCTTTTTTTTGCCCCTCTGTTTTTTTCCTCCCTCACAAACATCCTCTTTTCAAAGATGCCAAATGTTGGTGGGTACCTGGGCAGCACCTTGCTTGCCCTCTCCCACCCACTCCAGCAGCTTAACACTGTATTGCTGTGATGATGGGAACACTATCTCCATTGAACTTGAAGTTCAAAGTGTATTCATCCATTGCAATGAATTAAAAAATCAGTTCTGGGCAGAATGTCAGATGTAACAGATACTTCTAGGGCACTGAAATGGTGGCAGCAAAGATGCATGGGTCTGGTTGTAAGCCTGGCGTGCACATTTGTTGATGTGCATAATGTGTGCTGTGAAATTTATTATTTTAATTTTTTATTTTCTTACCTTGGGAGGCCTGAGGTAATGCAGGGATGAGTGCACTGGCCGGAGCAGCCAGGGTGGGATGTTCCCACTCCCGGTCGTCCTCTCAGCCTGACAGCAGGCGGTCTGAGACTGACACAGTTTGGCCTGTGACTGCACCTTCTCACCCTCTGCTGATAAATAAGCAGACTAATTGAATTAATAAACAGATAGCTCTTTTTCCTGCCAGCTGGAGTATCATCAAAATGCGTGATAAATTATCTGTCAATGCTTCAACCCCAGGGAAAAAATTAGCTGCCTCAACTCTTCTCCCCCTTTCCCCTTCCCCCACAACCACCCAAGCCCCCAGTTTGGTAGGCCTCCACCCGCCTCGCCCCTTGTCTTTTCTGCTTTGGCAGGTCTCCAAAGAGAAGTAGCCGTGAGAGAGTAACTCATTTGGCCAGGCTGCTAATGGGTTATTAAGGCTGTAGGCAGTGGTGGGATGCTGACATTCCCTGGGAAAAAGAGACGAGGCTGTGGGAGCACGGGGGCATATGTTTGGGGTGAGACTGCTTGTGCCTCAGTTGCCAGCAGGCAGTGGCCAAGACAGGAGCCACACACAAGGGGCAACAAGGGGTGAAACTGAACAGGAGGAGACAAGGAAAAAAATGGGACAGGATGCGGTGATTTCCATAATACAGTCAGGAAGTCCATGCGATCACCTCTCAAAGTGCTGCTCCCTTTTGGAAAAAACGTGTCTACCTAGAGTTCCTCAACAGCCCTAAGTAACAGGAGAAGAGAAAGATTTTGCTGCTTCACACTCTAGGTAGGAGGAAAATAGCTGAAGTTTCTATTGCATTACTTTGATTTCCAAAGTACTTGTGTGCCTTTGCTGGCCAGGTTTCCCTCACTGCAAACTCTGTAAGTTTCCCAGTGAGCACACTGCTAGAAAAGCTTTCCAGTCCCTCTCTTTCTAAAGCAGCAAGAAATGGGAGGTGCTGTGGAGTCACTGAGGAGACTGAGATGGGAATGAGATCACAGCGTTATGATCTTGTGCAGAACATGACATTTTTTTTCTGGTGCATATGTCAAATGAATCAGACAATGGTGGTGTCAGGAAGATGGATAATGCTGTCGACAGGGCTGCGAGAGGAGACAGGAAGATGTGTTAAGCACCAAAACAAGACGGCATTTATGCCTTTCTCCCACACTCAGTAGAAGTACACAAGAAATATTAAAAAAAAAAAGGTAGGTAGGACTTGTCCATACTGTGAAGGAGAGTGAGCATGGACAGATAACTGGTGTGCAGGAATTGCCAGTTCCTGTGGTCCTGACAGCTGCTTCTGGTACCTGGTATCTGGGTCAAGCGTCACCTTGTCCCTATGGGGGATGCTTACCCTACCCGTGAACCATTCTGCCTCCTTCTGTCTCCAGTCAGGGCATCTCTGCCAGGAATTTGCCTTTAAGTGGTTATTTCTGCCCTCTTTCCCTTGGGCAGGAGGGGCAGGGAAGAGTCCACAATCGAGCAAGGCAGGATACTCTATACCTGTCACTTGGTGCCGGAAAGGAAATCCTGCTCGTGTGACAGCCACTGCAACTGTGGGTCCAGCCAGGCCCCCTGACCTGTGCAAATTTGTTCTGTATCCTGTGGTACGTGCTGTAGGAAAGCCAAACACAGCTGTCCAGAAATGGCAGGATGAGTCAATGGCTTACCAAGCAGGCAGCATCCTTCCCTTCCCTGGGGAAGGTTGGTTTTTTTTGGTTTGCTCTGACATGTTGCTGTGCAAAGCAGTATTGCTAAAGAGTAAGCATACTATGTGCAAGAGAGTGAGCAGCTGATAAATTGCATTTTAGTAAGTCATTACTTGTCAGCTGAGCCATGGGAAGTTTGTGGGGATGCATTCCTAGCCCCTTCAACCAAAAAGCAAAGCCTAGTAGTGCAAATCACTAATTCCAATAAAAAAGAATAGTTGGGGGTTTGATTATTTTCATCTCTTGTTTCACACCATAGCTATCCTGAAGTGTATTAAAAAGCCTCATGGCACTGATAGAGTAGCTAGCTGGTATCTGGCAGGAGGTTGAGATGTTGCTGTTCCTGGAGCCTCAAGTGGCTTTGAAATTCAATGCGTCTGACCCAAGACACTGCTCTTTCAAAGCAGCTGATACACGCGAGGTGGTGAAAAACAAGGCAGCAACTCGAGCTGCATACGGATGGAGGGGATGGCGTTGCAAGTGAAGAACAAAGTGGGCACGGTGGAGGGCAGCAGCCAAAGGGATTAAGTTGGGGGGCTAATATGGGAAAAGGTGGAAGGGCATAGGAGACCTTGCATGAGGGTGTAATACAACAGTACATATCAACACATATATGTTGGATGTTGAACATTCACTATATATCTATGCAGATAACTCTCAGCATAGATTTTATTTATTTTATAACAGTGAAAACTGACATTAAGTGAAGCTGCTCACACTCTTTATGGTTTGTATCTATGTACTGCATGCCATACCTGAGTGCATGTATTTAAAATGTCAGTAGTCACTAGGTTTTCATAGGCAGGTAATTGAAAGCTGTCTGCTGAATTAAAGTGTTATTTTCATTTTTGGGAATCAAATGCTGGAATTCAGCTTTAAAAAGATGTGAAATAAGCCATAAGAACAGTCTCATTTTATATGTCCCTGTACTGTACTTTAAATTCAAGTCATTTCTTCGGGGGGGGGGGGGAGGAAATCCATGAATGCTTTCAAAGTGTTTCAGGAATCACTTAACTTTAGAAACAAAGGAGAAAAATAACTTTACCTGAAACTCTGTGCTAATGAGACAACGTCTAATTACCTGCATTGAATTCTCTAGTCGGGCCAATAGGCTAATGAACATCAATACTCTTTCACAAAGAGCCCTGGGTTCCCTAATGGCTGTAAGTGGTCAGGGCTTCGGTTTTACGTTTCAGAGTCTGGTTGGTATAATCTTGAAACAGAATCTACAGATCAGATCGTATCCTCTGCGCACTCAGTGGCTCTCTCTCTGTGTGTGTGTGTGTGTGTGTGTATACACGCCTTTGAGCACCACACATCTGGGATGAAATGAAAGCACTTTTAAGTGCACATTTATCCCATTTCTGGCTTGCGAGTAGCCCTTTACATGTGCTGGGTTTAATCCAGGAAAAACGAGTATTCAAAAATCACACCAGCGAAGGGAAAAAAACTACACCCAAGTTTTATGTACTTGGATGGCATTTTTCTTTGAATATGAATGACTCAGTCATAATCAGCCTTAGTGAGAGGTGGGCGATGAAAGCTCAGAAATCTTCTGACAGACAGAGACTTTGAACCTGCCTTTCTCATGTCCTTGGTGTATATATTATGTTTGTGAGAGGGAAAAGGAAAGCAAGCAACTTGCATCCTCAGCAAGAAACTGGAGTCACTCCATAAGGGGTCTCAAGGCTTCAGAGCAGTATTCTGCAGAGAGAGATTTTTCCGGTGCTAATCCCGTCTGATCTTTGAGTACGGATTAAAGCACCCAAACCCACAGCATTTTTTCCAGTGTTAACGAGTGCTCTGATTTTAGAATTTCCTCCGTATCTGGCTTGTATAGGAAATTCCCCAAACTTCCTCTGAAATTAATTCTTACTTTTCTCATTTAATACATTCATAAATGTTCATTTTATGCTCAGGCAAGAGATATATATTTATATATATAGCTATATATATGTCTATATATATAGCAATGCAAGTGCTGTACAAGTACTTCCCACTGGCATTGTACTAGAAGATGGGAACATGATTTTAGAAACTTCATTAGAGCATTTGCTTGTGGGAGTGAGGAAAGTCCTGAGCTCCAGCCCCTTTGTCAGAGAATTTGCCAAAGTGTTTTATGTCCAATGTGAAGAAAAAGCCTGTGGTCTTTTGGCTCAGGAATGAGCCAAATATAATGAGCCTGTAATACAGGAATTAGAGAACAGATCTGGAAAATGGGTAGTACAAACTTAAGTCCTCTTGAGTTTTCTCACTTCCTTGCAGGGTGCTAGTAACATTGAGTGATTTTATTGCCCTTTTCTATGTTTTCCACAAGTGACAATGTAGCATGCATGGGAATATCCCACAGATGAATCTGGCAGAGTAACTAAGCAAAAATGATCTATTTGGAGAATTAGGATGGCAATTAGTTATGTGCCTGCCCACTGATAGCAGGCACAGGCAATTAATCCCCTAAGTGTCAGACATTTTGTTGTCAGGAACCTGCCTCTCCAGGGGTAGGTAGCAGCTAAGTAGCAGCTTTGTTTTTGGACTCTGGCACACAGAGGAGAAATCAGGCAGAAGTTGGTTGTATTTTTTGGATCCTTCCGTTGGTATTGTATGTTGAAATTATATGACACCGTTTGCCAGTAATAAATCACATTGCTGTCTGTTGTGTGTTTACATAATTAAATATCCCTTGTCATGGACACACATGCAGGGATTGACTTAGACTTGATGGGACTTAGGGGTTTGATTCTTTGAACTTTACATTTCCTGACTCCTGGGCAAAATCAAATCCAGTTGTTTAACACTGCATTGAGAAATGATTCATGCAAGAAATAGTATATAGTGAGAAGCACAAACCGTACTTTCAGTGTATCTTGATTTACTTGGTCATTAAAAATGTGTGTAGAATAGGAATGGAGAATTTGGTATTCTTCTTTCTAATCCTGTAACAGGTGGGGCATTGCACAAGAGTAAGGATGCTTATCTCCTCTGCAAGGTGCTGTGAGATGAACAGAAGGAAATTGCAGGGTGGAGATGAGATGTAGACTCACTCGTGTTTTTCTGCTGTCCCTGGCACTGTGGCCGTTCCCAGTGAAATGCTGTCACCAGAGGATGGCAGTTTTGGCAGTGTACCCTTGGGCCACTCTGGCTGCCACCTGCATTGTATTACCTAAAACTGGCAGCCGTCCGGAGAGGTGTCACTGCGACTGATGTCACCGGCAAGCGTGGCTGCTCGGAGGTCCTCCGTGCCCTGAGTTCAGGGACAGTGAAGCAGTTCCTGTGGCTGACCCGTCCTTGAGCAGCGTGATGTCCATTACTTTTATTGCCGCTGTGATTGTTTGCAGTTGATTCTTGCTGCTTTCTGCTCAAGTTTATTTCTGTTTGTGCTTGGAAGGACAAGGGAGCAAATTCGTTGTTTTCATTAGAGGCTGAGCTGCGCTGAAGGCTGGATGGCGATCCATTGTTCACATTGTTACAAAATCCGACTAAGTAGGGAAGAAAGCACAAAGGAAGGGAGAAGTATAATTCAGATTTGCCAAACAGCCTGAGAATAATTAGAAGATTAGCAGTTTGGCACTGTTTACTGGCGAGTTGTGAATTAAATGCATCCCCCTTTTCTCTTTACATTAGTGTAATGTGTCACTTCAGTTCTAGATTTCACGTCCTTTGCACACCTCTCACTGCTTCAGTCAGTATGGAGGACTGTATTTTATTGCACAAGAAATGTAGGAGCAAGATTCAATGTGGCATCAGAGACTTTCTAATTGCTGGTCTCCGAAATGTGCAGATTCTCTTAAGTATCTGCCGCTCACTTACTGGGTGGAGATGAATCACCTCCAATTTGCTTTTATGAATGCGAGTGGAACATTTGCAAAGAGTGATTTCTGTTATTTACACTGTGAAATGCTTGTAAGCAGCCAACTATAAAAGACCTGAGTGACATTTACGCTTAAGTTCTCTCATCGCAGTCGTAGTTGGAGGGAAGGATAAAATTCAGTGTGATGCTATGAAATACGCTGGGTGAAGTTCTGTTCTCAGCTTTAGCTTCTTGGGTATGCTGATGAGAGAAGCACTTGTATATAAAGAAAACTTGACCATCATGAATGAGAAAACAATATTAGAGCCACTGAAATCAATGGTATGCTTGCCATGAAATTTGGCTAATCAAGATTTTTTGAGGTTGCTACCTAATTGCAGATGTGTGAGGATGCTTGATATCTGTATTTTTTTAATTTAATTTTTTTTTTAATTTCCAATGCCTCTGTAGTCTCTTCTGTCCCCTGCAGGGAACTTATAACACCCTTGTATAATAGGGACTAGAATCACAGGCACTAGTGCAAGAAAATGTCTTTGAGATCATATTCCATGGGCCTGCAGGGGCCTGATATAATCTCCTGATAAGAATATACCAGACATTAAGCTGATACTACAGCTGGTCTTGTCTCCTCTCTCATTTACTGGTATTTGGGCATGCAGACCAGAAGGGGAAGAGAGTTTTTTCTGAGTGCAGCAATGCATAGTTATTCAGAACAGTTCAGTCCTATTCCAAACCAGAACAGCATGTCTGTCCCAACCTAAAAATTCAGCTGGATGATATAATAGCTTATTGTTTCATGTGAGCACAGACCACTCAGGTAATAGCAACTGTAAAATTGGAGATTTTTTTCATTTCTCAACTGAGAAATAAATGGGAGAAAGTTGTAGTTTATTGTAATATACAGATTAAAGCATGTAATGTAATATTTATAGCCTGTTGTACTATAAATATAACATGCTATAAATATTATAAATATTTATATACATATAAAACCCTAAAATTATATGAGTTTTTTGTTGTGGGAAAAGCAACCTCCAAATTTAAAGGTTTTTGGCTTTTTTTTTTTTCCTTCTAGTAAACTGAAAAAAATGCTGGCTATTTTTCAATATCAATTTTGGGGAAAAAATGTGGGGCAAAACTCAAGGCAATACTGAAAAACCTTGAGAAAAATTAGAAAGCAGCAAGGTCCTGAACTGCAGAAGCGTTAGGGAAGCTGATACTGTTTTCCATTCAAGATCTCAAATGCTTCTAGCTCATTTTTGGCAGACTTAGGGTTTGCCCGAAGATGTTCAGCGAATAAATTATTATCTGTGTTGATATAAAGAAACATCAAGCAATTCACTGCACCGTGATGTCAGGCTTTAGGTGGAGGAAACACTGTGAAAACCCTTTCCAAAAACATCCCCAGTATTCCAGGTTCAATGATAACTTCTCTGAGGTGCTGACTTCATATGACATTTGTTGGGGTGGCTTCAGAGTAAATACGCCAGTTAGGAGCATTACCATGAGCAATGGTACAGGGAACACAACACTCTATATCCCCTAATACATTAATATCAACTGTTTCTATTTCCTCCAAAGCATGAAAGATGGGAGTTTATGTGCTTCTAGCTTCCTGTAGGATCGAAAGTGAATTTTCTTGCTTCACTCCATCAGAGGCAAAGCAGGCTGTTCTCTGTGAAACAATTTCTTATGTATGTGTCAGTAACAGCCATTGATGGAAATGTTATGACTGAGTAGAAATCAGCTGTAACTGATGTTGGTCGCTATGTTACTTTGATGGAATTATAAAAATATTCACTAAGGGCTAAAACCCAGGTAAGATGAGCCCCCTGCATTTCCTCTTGGCTTGAGGGGGACCTCGAGGTTTTTTTGAAAATTGCCCCATAGAAAGGAGAGAAGTGGGATTGTGCCCTAAAAAACACTGCCACTGAGGTTAGCAGATTTACTCTAATTTTTTTGTGTGAGAGCGGATCTGCGCAGAGTCCTCTGTTTCAGTCCCAGTTTGTGAACTGCCAGATACTTGCTGGCTCTCATGAAGTCAGTCACACCGTTCCTGAAAACCTGAGTGGCTGCAGGATCAGGTCCTGGCTCATAATTTCATTCTAGATGGGATTTGCTGTTGCAGTCAGTCCAGTAAGCTCAATTTTGATGCCATCACATTTTATTTGATGCTAAACTAAAACAGCTGCTTGCAATTAGCTCACATAAAAAGAACAATAACAGAAAAGCAGCCTGCCCTGCCCTTCCAGCTCTACACATACTCAATGCAAAGAGTTCATCAAGTTTTAATTTCTCCCCCTCTGTGCTCTAACTAAAACGTCCAAAACAATTGATCTCGCTGAAGACCAAACGGAAAAATAAAGGTTTCTCATTCCCCAGATGTTTCAGATGGGCACCAGTGACTGGTTAATGAAAAGTAAACGTTGCTCTGGGTGCGTGTGCTGCAGAGCTGATCCAAGCGCAACCTTAAAGGGAGGTGAGGAGCGGGCAATGGCTGCTGCTGTGCTGGGACAGGATGAGGTAGAGAGCTGGTTTCTTACCAGGACTGGGATCCAGGACAGCTGGCCCACCCTCCCATCGGGAACAGTGAACAAGGAGCTTGTAAAATACACAGACCAAATGGAAATGACCCCTATTGACTGGAACCAGCTGCATGTCAGACCTCTCACTGTCTCTCTTGATTTGCTATCTCAAATAAATGGATGTGGTAGAAGGGGCTATGGAAAGAAAACAAAATAATTTATTCTCCTTGAAGTCACGCCACACTAATAAGCCACCGTTTTTACAGCTGAAAAAAAAAAAGTTTATTCACAGATTCAGTTTTTCCCTCCTTTTTTTACTTGGCTTTGAAAGTCTGCAGTTTAGAATATGACACACTGTAGTCCAGCTTCAGAGGTCTTTGATAAATACAGCATTAGTAAATTTTGTTAGGTATTCATCACACAAAACTGCTGGCTAGTGAGAGCTTGGGGGTTTTTGGGTTTGGTTTTTTTTGCATTTTGATTCAGAAAACAAAGTTACAACAGCTTTTGTTGGTGCTTTGGCTTAGATCTGTGTGGTGGCTCGGCCCCATGAAAGAGATTTTAGCAAGTTTCAAAGAAGAATGACATGCAGAATGACATGACTTGTTCATGTGTTGTTTTCCATATTTTTCCTAATACACTCCTGGGTAACACCAGTTATTCTGAGCTTTATGAAGAGCTCCTTGCAGTAACTAGGGTAGCGCTTGAATTTGGAAACCTTAGGGACAACAGCTGCTCAAATCCTCTATTTTATACCCAGGATGGGTTTTTGATACCGATGTTGCATTGAGCTCTGTTCTGACTTTAGAGATAGGGAAGGAGGTATTAAACCTTGCTGCCATAGTTGCCTCGGTCTCTTTTTGAGAAGATCATCAGGTTGTGACCACATGGTGTAGTGTAGTTGTGTTTGATAGACTTTCTTAAGGAAGATCCTTAAAAGTCATCAGTCTAGTTTTTCTTCATGCAGACTGAGGCATTGATGTGTTTTGCAAATGTATATTTTTTCTTTTTTTTTTTTGAAGTCTTGTTCAGCCAATTGATCATTGGTGAAATAAGCCACAAAATTTGGATCAACAGATCTGTTAGAGTGTCTCAGTGGAATGACCTTCATGAAGTCTGCAGAAACATATGGGATACAAAAATTTGAGGATGATACTTCGAATTGACCCTGTTACTTCTTTTTGCCTTCCACAACAATATTTTTCCTCTAATATTTTCCTCTTTTTTTCTGCTGAAGAATTTGTTTCTTCCTCACTCCCAGGTGCACAAACACAATAGGGTAGCAGCTTTGAACACAGGAGCCTTTATCTGTGGCCTTGCAGTGAAGTGGCACAGACAGATGTTATTTCAATATAAAGTAAATTGAAATTCCTGTCTATAGGTTCTGAGTATCCTGGCAGTCACTCTCTTTGCTTTAAAGACAAGAATAAAATGCAGTTCAATCTGGTGATTGCTCCTCCACTGGCAGATTTTAGCCACATTGGCTTGTAGGATCTTCTAACCTTCATCTGTGACCCACAGATAGTGCTATGCGGAAAGGCACAACTCTCTTCCTTGTATCACCACTGTTTCTTGCTGGCTGTCCTATAGGTGGCATCTCTTACTGAAGAGCTAACTGCTAGCCATTATATCCTGTGGCTGCATAATGATGGGATATTCAGATCATGCTAGTCTGGCATCAAATTATACCATGGACCTCCTTCCTTCCATTTCTATCTTACCTTTTTCTGCTAATTATTTGCATTAGTGAGAGTAATCCAAGCTTACACTGACTTCTTAAAAATGAAAAGAAGTGAGGAGGTCTTGGGTGGCCACCTGTAAAGAATGTTCTTCATGGAGCAAGATGCAAAACCATGAAGGTTTCTGTGGATTTGGAAGGAGCCCTTCTTCTACTTGACATCTGTCAGGCTCTACCTTTGGCACACTCTTTTAGGACGCTGATGATTTCAGTAGTCCAAGGGGAGGATGACACCAGTGAGGTGCCTGTATGCCAGTACAGCTCACAGCTTTGGGATGACCCTGTAATTGCACTGAAAGGGAACCTTTTTTATTCTGTATTTCAGCTGTAACTTTAGTACACAAGGGCCCTATCCTGCAGGCCAAAATGTGGCAGCGCTTCCAATTGTCCTTTGGTTCAGGCGTTCAGGTAAAAGTGACTGAATCCTGTTGATGTTAAGCAGAGTTTTGCCCTGGACAGGACACCAGGGCCCAATCCAATGATAATACAAAACATGAGGAGTACAAAACAGGGAGAGGGATTAGCATGTGATAACAGCACAGCAGATGGTTGAACTTCCCAGCAAAGAAAGAGGATCCATTTGAGATCACCCTCATTATTTTCCCATATTTCTGATGAAGGAAATCATGGGTGCTAGTACAACTGTAGAGCATTTTTGAGCCTGAATTTGAAAAACATGTAAATATATTTATGAATGAGTCCTTTAAATAATATCTGTAGTAAAAACAAGAGAGGAACTTTGTGTCATCTTTATTTTAATCAGACCTTGCTTTGTAAAAGTTGCAAGAATACAAGCTTGGTGAAGCTGATACTACTGAGCTGGCCAAACAGAGAAGGATAAGAGCCAGTTATTTTTCCTCAGCAGCACAGTAGGAAGTGTGTAACTGTTAAATTTCAGTTCAGATGTTTATATCTTTACATATTTATAGTGGAAAATTAGATTAGAGCCCAAAAACATGTTCTTTCTCAAGCTGAATTAAGATGTCTTTTATCCAGGGAACAGCAAGAAAAACCCTAAATAAATCTCAAAGCACAGGGCAAGGCACCGTTTCTGCAAGAGCAGAAATTGTATTTTGATCGCTGAGATCATCACATATGAATGTTGAATTTTCTGCCTTGTTCTGTTGCAGAGACTGAAGGCAGCGCTGACTCATCATCCTGCCGCCATGTCCAACGGGAATATGAACACCATGGGCCACATGATGGAAATGATGAGCTCGCGGCAGGACCAGACGCCACACCACCATATGCACTCACATCCTCATCAGCACCAGACGCTGCCACCTCATCACTCATATCCCCATCAGCACCAGCATCCAGCACATCATCCTCACCCTCAGCCTCACCACCAGCAGAACCATCCCCACCACCACTCCCACTCGCACCTCCACGCACACCAGGCACATCACCAGACCTCGTCGCACCCCCCGCTGCACTCAGGCGGACAAGCACAGGTAGACCTTCATGCCATGCTGCATCACTGGGTTTTGCTGTTACGTGAAGTTGAAGCCCAATCCCTGTGTTGTTTCTTATTGCACACGTGTCTTGTTAGATACAAGCCCCCTGGGCTACTCATAAATGTCTGCTACCAGTGGTGTAGAAGCACAAGCTTTATGCAGAAAATGGAGTAAAGCAACAGCTTGTTTTGTTGCTAAATTCGCTAGACATTTGTAATACTTTATAAGGAGCTCCAAGGTTTTTTAGGGCTCCGAGCGCTGCAAATTGCTACATATGCTTTTGTGGACAAGATATATTACAGAGATTAGCATATTATATATGTTGCTTAATGTGCTTGAACCTAAACTTCTCAGGACAAGATTTAAAGAGCTTTATGGTTCTACCTGCAGAAATAAATAGTACCATCTTTAGTGAAGTAAAATGGCATTTCATGTGCATACTCAGAGCAAGAAGTGTGTGTACATAAATAACGGCAACGAACCTAAGTAGCTATTTATTTCCTGTCAAGACTGGAGATAGTAGAGGTAGTTTTAAGGTAAGATACACTGGCTGAGAGGAAAAGAAGAAAGGATCCAGACCCTGTGGATAGCAGCCCCCAGCTGCAGAGTATGAGAGAAAGCCAAGATTAGTTGAGACTGCAGACAATAGTTGGTCAGGAGAAAAAGATGGTGAAGCCAGTCCAAGGAGAGAGGTTTAAACCAGGAAGGCAATTTTGATTAGGATTCAGGTGATGAGAACTCAGTGAAAGTCTCCATTGAAGGAGATGGAGGTCTCAATTTTTGGAGCAGGTATGTTGGCTTCAGCAATTTGGATCATTCAATACCTGAACTGAATGTTTTGTGAACTAATGAACTAGTGAGCACAGACTGTAGCAGAGTCATTTTGAAGAGGAATTCTATTAATGTCTTGAGATTATAGGCTTCTGCATCAGGAAAATAAATAAAGCTCTGGGGGCAGTGACTGTAACATGTCAGGTCAGGGGAGCAAATTTAAGGAGGACACATGGGCAGTACATAGAATGAGGACAAAGAGGAGTGCCAGCCATAAGAAGTTCAATCTGTGAAGTTCAATCTTGTTCCTTGCAAATACCTTTCAGACAAGCTCTTAGAAAACATTAAAGAAAATGAGATGATTTGGCTGATATCCCAGTGTCCCACAACATTAACTATTTACTAACATCTAGCTTTATTATTGCAGAGGCTGCAAGCACGTGGGATTTCCCTAAAGCATTTGCTAATGTAAAATGAATTGTCAGCTTTAGAGAAACAATCTAAATAAGAGAACAACAGATTCCCCTGTGAAAAGATGTCCAGAGCTCTCCTAAGTTTTCACGTTGTGAATTCAATTATTATCCCATCTGTTAATGAATTATTTTCCTTGGAGTTGTTTAAAAACTCCAATAAAATGGCATTATCTCATAACAGAGAAACCAAAAGTAACCTGATGGCTGTCTTGGAGATCCATGAGAGAGTAAGGATGAAGCTGTGCTCAGCAGACTGAGAACTCCATGGATGAGATGGAGGAAGTCACTTAACCTATCTGAGGCTTTTAAAACAAGGGTAATAGTACTGACACCTCACCGAGGGGCAGGGAGGATAAACATGTTAATGCAGGTGAAGGAATCTGATACCACAGTATGGAGCACTGCTGCAAAACATCCATATCACGTATTAGCTGAGGAGAAAACAGCTACAAGAGAAAACAAACCTCCCAGGTTTAAGGATAAGACATCAGCCAATAAGGCAGTGTGCTGCAGCCACCTCTTCCTCTTAACTTACATGCTCTCCCATCAGAGATCAAGGAGGTCTTCACCATAGGTGCAAGTGTCACCAAGAGGATAGGAATGGAGAGTGATGCTGACGAGGCTGAGCAGGACTCCTATGGTCAGCGGCTTCCCCAAGCAGCAGAGCTCTTGCTGCTCAGCTACTCCCATGGTGCAAAGGCAATAGTGATTTCTGAACAGATGCATTAGTGGGGAGAAAAGAAGGGTTTGCTGAGTAGTAATCTCATGGTTATTACTTTCTAAGCTTATCCATAGTCCCCATGGTAATGGCCTCTTTGGTGGTCAGATTTCTCCAGCAGACATTAATTTTATGGTGCATTTTACTAATTATTAACTTCCTTATTCTTCTGAGCCAAACGCTTCTGTTCCAAGCCACCTGCCAAATGACAGCATGGTCCACACCACTGTGAGCCATGCCAAAACTGTTGTTAGTCTACATTACACCCTTCTGTAATGTCAGAATTCAATCCATGCTTTTCAGCTACCATTTTGATACACAGGAGCCCAATGAATTATGCTTTCCTAGAATGAGCGAATGGGTATTAGTTTTGTGGTTAGCTGCAAAGACAGAAGTAGTGGATGAAGGATAAAAGTAGAAATCATCTTCTTATAGATATCTTTCTGAGAAAGAGAGAGATTTTATCAAGTTGTACCTGTGTTGCCTCAACTACTACAAAAATGATACTTTTATTCTTGTGTTGGTCCCATGAAGTTTTCTTCTTATCAAACTTGCTAGAGTAGGGGCTTGGATGTTGTTTCATTCTGTTAGCTGTCCTGCATTTGTCTTCAATATGGGTATGTGATTAGTATCCTCTAAAAATACATATTAACCTCAATTTTAATATATGTTCATTGTCTTTCTTATCAGACCATGTATGTCCTAGGCAGGGCAGCAAAATCCTGCAAGAGAATGATGCTTAGACAGTTACTGAGGTAGAGCCTAACAGATTTCAGAGTTAAGAGCTATCTAGTAAGAGTCAGTTCATTATTAGTGATGTAATGGTAACCTTCGCAATTAATATCTGACAGAGATGGAGAGAAGATTCTGTTGTTCTGAAAAAGTGCTCTGACTGCCCAAAGACTGACTGCTACATCCTGAAAACAAAATGACTCACTAGGTTTTCAGGAGAAGATTACCATATCAGGGGAAAGAGGAAAAAAGAAATCTATAGCTACCTTTTTCTGCCTGTGTAGCAGACCCCACTGAGAGAGTTAACAAGAATTTTCAATGCTGGATGGAAAAGGAGGGAAGTGGGATAAGGAAAGTGTTTGGTGTCCAGAAACATAAATAACAGATCTCTGAAGTCCTGAAAGGTGTTGTATGTGAGAAAATGAAAGGCCTTTGATGAGATGTTGACATTAAAAGCCCTCTCTGAGGCCTCTGCGCTCAGACATCTTGCTAAAGAGGCAGCATGCCTGGCCCCAGTGAGCGGGAAGCAGCTGGCATCCCTCGGCAGTCATCTCCCGGAGGCAGCCTGGGGATGCTGGCAGGAACAGGGACAGCTGCCTGCAGTCCTGTGTGGTGCTGGCTGGTGATCCTGTGTGGCACTGGGGATGCTAGCAGGGAGAGGGACAGCAGCCGGGGATCCTGTGTGGTGCTGGCTGGTGATCCTGCATGGCACTGGAAATGCTGGTACAGTGGTAGCTGCCGTAGCCCTGGGACTCCAAGCCCCGGTGTGGACAGAGGGTTGGAGATTTTTACCAGTGAACATATGGACTGAATACAACTGAAATGTTAAAAATCAGTCAGAATGTGCAGGGTGGTTTTTTTTATTTTTAGACGGTTATTTTTTAAAAACGTTTTTCTGCTCCTGCGAGAGAGATTCCCTGACTGTGCAACATAAAGCTGGGAATAAGTTTGGCTTTATGGAAAAAGAGTTATCAGATGCACAGAATAATTACACTTAAAATTGCCACTTTAATGGACACAAGTCAGCTAGGGGAGGGAGCAAACTCTTATTTGCAGTTTGTGGTAAGATTCTAGACAGAAAAGCGATCTCGCAAGACGATAGTATCATTTTAATTGAGACAGACAGAGGTGTTAGGCAAACATATGTTAATTGCCGCAATTGAAATTCAGGGCTCAGTCTGACAAAGCGCTGAGTACGTCCACTCCCTGGAGTCAAAAGGAAGCACCTTGGAGGTTTGAGCCTTTGCCAGAACAAGAGGGTTCATTTTGAGTCAACAGTTCAGGTTTCCAGACTGTTCCAGACTGTGCCGGAACAGAGGGAGCAATGTGAGCAGCATCAGCGGCTCCCGCTGGGGATGAGCAATGGGAGCCCTGGGATGGGCTCCGGAGCCCCAAGCACAATCCAGAGCCCTGTGGCAGCATCAAGAAACATAAACACTTACTTTTCTATAGTTTCATAGCAGTAGAACTAGATGCAGTGTGCCTCTGCTGTCAGGCTGCTGAAAAAGAGGGAATACAGCATCCACAGGGGTCAAACAAAAACACCTGAGAAGAGGAATATCCCTTGTCCCCACAGTGCAAGGATACCAAAATGCAAATTTTGTTGTTCTGAAACACAGGTACCTAAATCCTTTCTTTTGCCCCCGGCTGAGGGGCACCAAGGTCTCCTGGCCTTGCACAATCCCAGCCCGCAGCTTCCCAGCTCCCATCTCCAAAGGTGGTAAAGCATGAGACGGAGATAGAGGAGCCTGTGAAATAGAAATGTTCCAAAATTTTGGAGGCAATTGGGAAAAAAAAAGAGAGAGAGAGACAGAAATAAGGGCCCTGCAGTCCTCTGCTTTGATTGAAACTGTTACTGAGAGAAACTTGACATCTCAGGTTTGAAATAGGTGGTGGCAGAGAAAGTACCTAAGTGAAATGTTTGTAATAACCGTAAGGGGAAAAATATTTTCCCTACTAATATTCAAAGGATCATTTAAAAAAAAAATCTGCCCTTTGACCATGGCAAGGATCTGCCACCAGCTCATTTCAGTGGCATCTGGTGCAGTTTCTTGACTTGCGCCCATTGCAGACCTCGACAGGGAGCAGGACGAGCATGTGAGGTTTCCCTTCCTCTTTCAGCATCCTCCTCCATAACTTTCTTCCCTCACTACCCCCTGCCAAACCTCTTCTCCCCTGCCAGGTTTCGCCAGCGGCGCAGCAGATGCAGCCCACGCAGACGATACAGCCGCCCCACCCGACCGGAGGGAGGGTGGTGGACGAAGACCCGGATGAGAGGAGGCGGAAATTTCTGGAAAGGAACCGAGCTGCCGCCACACGCTGCAGACAGAAGAGGAAGGTCTGGGTGATGTCACTGGAAAAGAAAGCAGAAGAGCTCACCCAGACAAACATGCAGCTTCAGGTGCGAGCCACTGTCTGCGCCCCCGAGGACACAGAGGGGCTCTTTGTGCTCTGAGGGGCTGGCAGTACCGCCGGGCCTTCGCCACCTTCGAGGCTGCCCCCACACAGCTGGCTCCTAGCAGGGGCACAGGCATAATCAAAGTCGATTAATCAAGATGTGTGTGCTTCAATTAAAGAAATAATTGCATTTTAGTGGGATAAGCCAGGAAAAAGTTGTCTTGGGATTTAGAAGCCTTCACTAGACGGAGTTGTATTTATTTTCTTTTCTTGTCACTGCTTTTTGCGGGGATTTGTTTTGAAAGTGCCATTAACACAGCTGTAAAAGACTTCTTCAGAGCAGGGCATGTAGCTAAACCCCCATTCAAAGCCAGGGAGATAGGACTGCAAATAGATCAGTGTACCAGTAAGGAAACAAGTGGTTGGATGAAAATACCCTGAATTAATACAATAAAAGCCTTTCTTATAGTGGTGCCCTTCTTACAGTGGGCACAGTACTTCTGCCTCATCCAGATGTGTGTGTGCATGGTGCCAAGAACAGAAAAACCATTTGTGTAATGGCACTTCCCCGAAACACAGAGGTGTGAGCAGCACCCAGGTGCTGGCTATAGCAGAAATGTAGGAGCCATGCTGTAGGTGACAGCAACCCTGCCACTACACTGCACAGCACAGTGGGCTGCCATTTCCCCTCACTGATCTGGCCCCCTGTACTGATGTGAAGAGCCAGAGTATTTCCCGAGCAGATTAAAACACTGCCTAAAGTATCTCTGGGGCTATGAAGGGTTAGTTTGCTTCTCAGTTTGTCATTAAATCTGGAAGTCAAATTGCCTTTAGAAGAAGTTATAAAACAATGTCACGGACGTTAGCATAAACCCAGCACTCAAGCACCGAGTGCCATTTTTGCTCAGTTCTTCTGAAGTTGTGGTGCAGTGTCTGCATCCTTGGGTTTACACTTTGCAGAAGAGCCTGGTTTAAGCTTTGTCGCAAACCAAACCCTCTCTTTCTTTTCTAGAACGAAGTTTCCATGCTGAAAAATGAGGTAGCACAGCTGAAACAGTTATTGCTAACACATAAAGACTGTCCGATAACAGCTATGCAGAAAGAATCGCAAGGATATCTAAGTAAGTAGCTGATATGTTTGCACTGTCTGCACACTCCTCACAGTCAAGCAAAGTTCCTAATTCTTCCCTCCAGAACCCCTTCTTGGCCATGTTATCACTTGAACCTGTCTTCTCAAACATCATCGAGCCATCCGATCTCGTACCCCTATTTATCCAAAACCCAAAAAAGCCCTGGTTCGCATCCCACACAGCAGAGCTAGCCTTGCCCACCCCTCCCTTCTGCAAGGAGATGCACACGGATGGACGCTCGCTCCCCTGTGGAGGATCCCGCTTGAACTCACAGCTCCAAACCTGCAAGAGTCCTCCTGGGTGCAGTGCTGCCAGAACCTTTAAATATCTCTCAAAAGGAAAGTTAAAAAGGAAAACATTACAGTCCCCTCCAGCGAAAATGGTGCTGTGCTCTGACACTGGCGCAGACCAGGCGTGGCGCAGGTTTTCAAGGTTTGTTAACTCTTTTTTAACTCTTATCTTTCATTTAAAAAAATAATAATTCTCATCTCACGGAAATGTTGAATCAATTCTGTCTAGCTGATGCATTTTATGAGAGTGGTAATTTAGGGACAAATTCTTTGCTTGGCTCTAGGATGGCTCAGAAGAGCCTCAGGGTTAATATTTGCTAGATTGCAGCATTCTCTTAAAATAGAGCCCGTTTCTGTCTCCTCTGCATCACTATGCATCTGGTTCTTTAATAGTACTCAAAGCAAAAAATACATAATTGCATTACATGCCTATCAACTGTTGCTTGAATTAGATTTTCTGTGCTGCAGTGCATTGCACTCTAATTTTGATTTCTGCTGGAGTGAATAAAGCATTTAAACATCCCAACTGATTTTATAGATACCAGACCTTTTATCCCGACTTTGGCTTCATAATCATTAAGGTCTTGGGCTTTTTTCAAGGTCCCAACTCTTAAAGTCAGGTTGATATCAGAGAAGCTGGCTTAAAATAAAGAAATACCAAAACCTGCAGAAGATCAGAAGACAGAGGGTGTTGGATAACTGTGTATTTTGACATCCTGGGACTTGTGCATGCCTTGGGTTCTTAGTTTTGCTGCCGTAGTGGTACATCCTTTTCCCAGGGGCGTCACCCAGCCTGGGCTTGTTACTCGGATGGCAAAATGAATGTGTGTTGTCTCTGTGCCCTCACCCCCTTCCCAGGTCCTGAGAGCAGCCCTCCTGCCAGCCCGGTCCCAGCGTGCTCCCAGCAGCAGGTCATCCAGCACAACACCATCACGACCTCCTCCTCCGTCAGCGACGTTGTGGGCAGCTCCACTCTCACCCAGCTTGCCAGCCACAGAACAGACATCAACCCCATCCTTTAAAAGGGGTTGGTCAGAAACTTGCTAGGGGAGCGTGGTAGCAGTATCGAAGCGTCCTCTGTGCTAAGAACATTTGCAACCATAACTCAAGCCTGGAAGATTCCTCAGTTCTTGAAAGACTCTGGCTTTCATTTTTATAGTTATTAAAAATGTCTTTTTATACTTAGTTACATAAAAGGGAGTTATGCAATTAATATGCTATCAGCTTGAGAAATGCTTTGGTGCTTTCTCCAGTTTTTTTGGTACCAATTACTTGTTTATAAACCTAACTGTTTCTGTACATAGTCACGTTTCCTTCTCACCAATCTAGCCTGCAGCCTCAGAAATACAGAGTTGTGTTAAACTGCAGCTTGTTAGCCAACGTGAGGTATGAAAAGTATTAAACAGAGTCATATGTAAGTAACTAGGAGTAATTAGGCTATAAATACAGAGAGAGGGCATCTGCTGACAGCATAATAAAAAATGAGTTAGCATTGTGCTATCAGCAGACTCTGTCTTGCATTCAGAGCCTCTTTCAAAGCAGTTATGTAGGATGTGGCTATCAGGACAAAATCAAGCCCAAATAACACGTTCTGTTGTTTAGCCCTCCCCCTTTGCGCCTCTTTCCTTCCCTGCCCTTCTTCTCCTCCAGTTTTTCTTACACCTTCCTTTTCACTTCCCAAACCCTTTTCATCCTCCAGCTTTTTTTTTACCTGCCTTTTTTTTTTTCATTTCAAGGCTTTCTCACTTCCCTCTGCTTTTCTCGAAGAACGGTGATGAACAAGCAAAAACTTCAAACCCACCTAAAAACTGTCAGCATGGCCGCTGCTTTCACTAGCTCCTCACCCGCAGCTGGGCTGCACTGAGCATTTGGCTTTTAAAGACCAGAAATGCTCCTGATTTAGTGTTTTTAATAAACAGCGAAAGGCAAAAGCAATGCACCCCCAGGTGAAGCAGAATTGAAAGCCAGCTGTGTTGATGCTAGCAGCCCTGTAAGCTTCTGTGGTGCGGTACAGGCATAGCGAGCAACACCTGAGAATCACAGCAATTCTTTTGCACTGCCAGTTGTTAACATAGAAAAACACCCATATAGTATATAATAATTCAGAAAAATTCTGTTCCCTAACCCCGCTGCGTTGTTTTAGCAACGAGAGCTAACAGCCTCAGGTTTCACGGGCTATAAATGAGAAATAAATCAGTGTAACAGTTCTGACCAGTTGGAAAAATGCCATTTTTAATTCCCAAGGAAAGACCTGCACTCTGCAGGCATTCCTTTAAGCCATGGACCAATCCCAAGCTGGCAGACAGTAGCGTAGCTTCACTGACTTTAATGGCACTTAACGCCTGTTTACCGCAGGTAAGGAATTGTCTCATTAGGACGCTAAATAATTTTTAGAAGGCATGCAGCCGCTAAAAAGAGCTGCAAGAATGGCAAACCCCACTGCACTCTGGATAAAATTCAGTCCAGCAAAGAGGGTCTGGAAAAGAGCCTTATGCCACAATTAAGGTTTTTGTTTGGACTCTGAGCCTGCCCCTCAGCGCAGTTGATTTGCATCCCTGAGTGGTTCCAGTGATTGATGGGAAAATCAGATGGAGATGATGCCAGTTATTTACGCTGCCTTGCCGTTCACTGGGACCTGATTTGGCTCTCAAGTCTGTCAGTGGGCAAAACCTCCCACTGCTTACCCAGGGAGTGGGCTCCAAGCTGGTGATAAACGTTCAAACATTTTGAGCTGCATCTTTCAGAAGCAAAAGCTAATTCACGTTATTCCTGGCAAATCCTCTAGCCCTGCACACATTTTGTTCTGAGGTGAAGTTCTCCTCCTCAAAGGCTGCATCTTTGGTTTTTAGAGGAGTTATGAAGTTTAAAAGGGTGGCTCTTCTCCATGCAGGAGGGAGAGTGAAACAACCGAAGCGTGAGGCACTGTAAGGAGCAGGGCCCGCCTGGAAGAGAAAGCAAAATTCTGGGGATCATTCCTTTCCAAATTAGTTCTTATCTTGGTAACTAATTTTTTATCAGTATTCTTTAACAGCTCGCTTTCCATTTATGCAAATACATTCAAAAGAAGAAGATTTTTAATGTACAGTGTAAATCTTGACTTGATTATATAGTCTAAGAACCAAAAAAAAAATTACGAAAAAATACAAATATAAAGGATTTTCTATTATATTTTAGACAAACATATACTTTTAAAGTGTTTTAAATACTGAATCTATAATTTTTTTTAACCTCCAGTTGTAATAGCTAAATGGTTTTGCTTCATCACAGCTCCCAAGGGAACTTTTTTCAAATATGCAGTTGAGCAAAATGTTCCAGCTGAGTATCCACTGTGTAAAAAAACCCCAACCAAATAAGCATTTCCCGTGTCTGAATTTCATCATTCACCATGAAAAAGAAAATGCCATCACAGGGTTAATTTAAAAAACTTTTCCTCATATGGGTAGCACTTAAATACATTAAAAAAATAAAAAAGTTGTTGGTAATATTAGAATATCCAGTTGAGCTACACTGCACTAGAATTATGGTTTAGCTTCATTTTATTCAGTCTCCTCAATTAAAATATTTAGCTGTTAAACTGAAAGCCTCTACATTAAAAAGAAAAAAAAAAAGAAAAAATACAAAAACCTTGCCTAAGTTTTGTTAAATTCAGCAACCTGACAGTTTGACTGATGTGTATTATATATAGCTCAATTATTTCTTTTTTTAATGCTAACTAGGCAAGCCAACCACACATGTTGGCCTAAATGTGTAATTACAATGAAATGTCTCCTCTCTATACTATTGGCCTTTAGGTATAATCCTTGCTAGTGATGTGGAAATAAGTAAAGGATGAAAAGCTATTTGCTATTGCTTCTTGTAACTCTGTCGCAGGTTCACAGGCCAAGACAACATGCAGCATATTTATATCGGCTATAGCATCGGTAAAAGGACCAACCGTACCAGGCACCTTATAGTATTCATCAGATTCACTTCCACATTACAATGCTCTGGCTTTCCAGGGGAGTGACCCTGCAGCCTTTCCTCAAGCTGCCGGTCCGGCTGGGCACTGGGGGGGCTGCCTGATCAAGGGCTGCAGGAGAAGCCCCTGCCCCTCTGTCCCCAAGACGTCCCTCTGCTGCGCTGTCGGTGGCAGCGGCCTCTTCCTAAGCACGTCACTCCTAAATGCACTTCCTGGGCTCTTTCCATCGAGGAGAAATCCTGCTTTTCCACGATCTACTACTGGAGACTGCTCCACTTTCCTCCTGCCCGGCAAATGCAGCCCGTCACCGGGCTCCATGACACTCCCTGTCCCGCTGCCGGTGGACAACTCGGACCACTTCCCAGGCACTAGCAGGGCAGCGAGGAGGTCTTCCTGTGGACAGCATCTGCTGTCACCCGTTGGAAATCTCAGCCACGGACACCTGCAATACTTTGATCGGAAAGAATCGATGCTGTGATCCAGTTCCTTCATCCCCAGCCCCCTTTTCCCTGAGTCAATTTATGCAAGCCATATTCATAGCGCTGCCTGTGGGAGACAAGTAGTTTGTGTGCTATCATGGTGTGTTTTATAAGGACGACGATGATGATGATGATTTATGGAGAATTTCACGCTGTTGGGAGTTAATTCCTGCTATGAAGCTAAATGTCTGCTGCCCATCTCCTGAATAGTGGAAAGTCAATGGTTCAGTGCCTCAGTGCGTCTGGATTTAGTGTGTTAACTGACTCTGTCCTGTTAACTAACAAGCCAGCTATAACTGTTGTCAAATGCCCAACTTTTGAGGATTCATATTTTTTTAAGCAACAATATTTAGTGTTGAAAACTAGCCTCTTAGTTTAGGTAAAATGTGCTTTTTAGCAGCTAATACCTTTTTTTAAAAAAAGCATATAGAGTGAATTTATGAAAATTCATGAGGACCAAAGCAATTTTAAAACAGGAATCTATTAATTTAGTATTCACATAGAATTTTATAAAGTATTTATTAATAATTGATATTTTAACACATTCCATTTGAACAGTATTCTTGTACAGAATCTGTTTGGGTTTTTTTAAGTTACAATATTAGTTTTGCAATAAACTACTCTAGGTGTGTGTGCATCTTAATCTTTCAGGGTCTCAAGCAGAAGTCATCCATCTAAGATGGAAAAGCTTGCTGAGGTCAGTTGTACATAAATTCCTAGAATTAAATGTTTTCCTTAAAGCAGCATCTGCTCTTTTTTTTGCCTTTTTTTGGTAACAACAGAACAAATTATGAACCTTCAGTTGTTTCCTTTGTCTTGGAAAATGTGCTTTCTCATTTTAGAAAGCACTGGTCAACATATAACTGGAAAGCCTGTCTTTTTTTTTTTTTCTCCTTTTTTTTTTAAAGGCTGATTTTATACATCACCAGAGAAGATCTAACCCCATCCTTGTTTCGTTTCTAATATCACATAGTGAGTTGCACTATACTGCCTTATCATTGCCTCTTCTGTCCTCTTACTAAGCAGTGTTCCTTAGACCATTGAAACTCCATTATACATCAGAGAAAATTACTGGAGGGGGAAGAAGAGAAAAAGATTGATCTGTAGACATAAAAACTAAACTGTGCCTATAAAACAAAAGCAGTTACAACTAATTAGTATCTTATTTCTACATTTCAATTATTTATATTATTTTAAAATTGCACTTTAGCTCTTGCTCTCTTTCTTGCTCTCCCTTGTTGAATCATTTATAATACTCTTGTAAAACGTTTGCACCAGACACATTTATATGCTTTCACTGGTGGCATATCTACAACTTGTCTCTCACACCTGCCCGAGTGGAGCAGCTGAGAACAGCCGGTCTGCAGTGTGACTTAGACTTTACACCCTCTTCTTGACAGCATATAAATGTTTTATTATGCAAAGTGTGTGAGGCAGCATCTAAGCTACATTTGTAATCTCTTACCCCAAGAACCAAAGTGTCCTGTATGTCATAAGGTCAGGAGACCGGCTCTGTTGTGCATCGCCGTGCACTTTGACTGTTGTCCAACCCATGGTAGCTGCGAAGCTGCAGTGATGACAGTGGCCATACTATGTATTAGAGTTCTGAATCAATAAAATATCTTGCCTTATAACTTGACTAGGGACAGCACCTTTTAAAAAAAAAGAAAAAGAAAAAGAAAAGAGACTAAAAAACTTCTAAGGGCAAACAAAAGCAGTAAAACCTCAAGTGATCTGAACACCAAAAAAACCTGTTCAATTTTTCATCATCTGAAATAATTCTCTTACTGCAAAGACAAAAGAGACTGTTTATATCCGTAACCTCTTTTTTTCTTCAGAGCTTACAGTTATCTCTGTTTTATCAGTGGCTTTACACTTAAGAGCTAAATTGCTTACCATTATTGGTTTTCCATAGCTTTCAAAATTACTTTATAGCAAATCCTAAACTGCATGAGGCCAAAAATGTCAGTGTTCACACACACTCACAGACAAGATTGATTCTCTAAGTGGAAATCTGATCCTTTCCCAGGCTCTCCGTGGACTGGAATCAATAATTGCAACTCGCTATATTTAAAGCAATGTGTAATACCTAGGATTCAGGAATTCCAGTTCTGTATTTATGCGAATTAAATGTTAGTTATGTTGGGTTTCACCTGGTGGAACTGCTCCCAAAATCCACGGTAAGAGTGTGCTCTATGATGCCGTGAGACTCTCGGACCCAAATCTCTTTCTGACTAAAAATCTCTGCAACAGCCTTCTGAATGAAGGCTGAAAGCTCCTTCTGGCTTTGCCGAAACTGCAGAAGTGTCAGGAAGCGAGGGAGAGGGGAGGGCTGATAGGGCATTTCAAGAGAATTTGTTTCCTTGCTGGAATTTAGCAAACTCCAGAGAAAATTTTTTCCCCACCCCTCGGAGGTGAGATTGCAAAAAAATCCCTGTCAGAGACAGCCTTTACCATGCTTCCACAAGACAAACTATTTTGCATGAAAGGTGTACTCACTCCTTCGAATAAGAATCATTGCCACTGAGAGTTTTGCCAAGGACTTTACCATTGGAACGCGAGTGTTTCCCAGCCCATGGCCGTGAGCTCTGTACCCCTCTGTAGCAGCTCCGTTCAAACACTGGGTAGCACTTGTCGCTGAACGTTGCCTCTTTGGACTATTGCCGCTGTCCTGGTTTTAAGGAACTTTTAGCACTGCTTGGAGTAAGCCTAAACTATCGAAGTTTATATATATAAATATATATATTATATTAAAAAGGTGCTGTCACAGTAAGTTTTGGGCTTGAGGTTGTTTGTATTGTATGCAAAGGTTTTGTGTTTGTTTGTCTGTTTGTTTTATTCTGTAAAGCAACCACCTTCCTTACCGGAGGGAGATAATCTTTTTTTTTTTTTGGTACATAAGTGTAAATACTTGCTGCAGCATTCAGTATGTTTAATTTTATGTTAAGCTTTTTGTTGCATTGTGAACCCATTATTGTTACAAATGGACAATGAGTTCATTGAGACTGTACAACTAGGTCAGATTTTTACATCTCTTTCTAGCTAGAAGAGACAGGAATTTTGTGCATTTGTACAAATGTTAATATTATCACCGCAATTCCAATATAATAAAGCACTCAAATACAAATAGTTCCAGTAGTTTGGCTGTGTCTATACCCTGGACATTTTATGGTATGGGTAACTCCTGCAAATAAACCAAGCTACTCTTCAGTGCTTTCTATTTTGATCTGCGATCCTTCATCTCCCCCGAAATTGGAGAAGGACCACGGTGCTGGGCATCCTCCTGTCTGGCGGTAGGGGCGAGGGGCTGTGCAGACCTCACAGCCCACCTTTGCCCTCTGGCAGCCGAGGAGACTTTGCAAGAACAAATTCTCTGAACCTTTTCCAAGCAGGGAGGCTGCAAAGCCTCAAACAAAAAGCCTTACGTGGAGGAGCCTGACGTGAGGCCTCTGCATAAGGATGAGACAAGCTGTTATTTTACTTCTCCTTGCAGCTGGAGTGTGCTTATATCAAAATACACTCTCTGCTTGTTATCCCGCCAACCTCGCCTCTTGCCAAAAGCTGCCTGGAAATGGATTTCCTGCTGGGCTAATTAGCTCTAATTGTGATGCCCCTGTTATCTTGCCAACTTCATTTCTCACTATAAATTAGTCCAATACAGACCTTGGCACAGTAATGCGTAAACTATGATCTAAAGTTAGTCAGGATGAACCCATCTCTTCAGTGGGAAGGCCAGCTTCAGAGTAATGCCACTGGGTGACCTTGCTGGCCGTCCTGGAGCGATGGCCTGCCCTGATGGGGTCCAAGACCAGAGAGATGCAGCCTCGGCTTTGGGGACCAGCCTGCCCGCCAGCGCTCAGCCCTGGTGTCACGCTGCAGGAGACTGGCCCCGTGTGGCACCGTGCTGCTCCCTTGGAGGCCCTGGCACAGGCACAGCTTCTGTTACTCTCCCCCTTGGTTTCAAAAGGCTAAATCTGGCCAAGAGCATTCACCCTCCTAAAATGGGTAGGAAAAAGGCAGAGCTGTGCTCCTGTTCCCATTCTCCCTTTGTAAAACCTGGAAGATGGGGCAATGGGCACACATGGCTCCCTCTTTAAGGGGGTACAGCAGCAATTTTCCCCAAACATCAAGGCATGGCATTACCTGGAGCCATTTCTGAGGCCATATACTCCTGCATCGCCTTTAAAGCAGGGCTGTCATGCTGCAGCTTAGCCTGTATTTATACAGCAAGGCTCTTGCTCTGTATACTGAAAGAGGATCATCATATCTGTAAAAATAGATGCCTCTCATGAAGGCACATCACAGGACTGTTTTATTGTCCACACAGTTATATTTACACCTGACGGTATGAGCCAAACAAGATATATTCAGGCTGAGGTAACACTGCTTTTCGCAGCTGATTCATGGTTTCCCAAACCTGATCGCAGTATTTGTTCCTCTTCCAAGCAGTCCACTGTTACTATAGCTCTCTCCAGGCTGCTCTGGACATCATAATGGAGTTATTATTAGAGAAAAAATGAATCAGCGTGAGCGCATGCTCCTTCCCTTCTCCTTTGCAGGGGTGCAGCCAGAACGGGGCTGAGGACACTCTGCATCAGCAAGAGGGTTGCTTTGGCTCTCATCAGTCAGAGCAGTGGTGCAGAGAGACTCCTTCCCCCTGCCAAACCAGCCCTTCATGCTTCGACTGGACCCACTTTGCCTCTCAACCAGCCCCCAGCTTTCTCCTGAACCCAGGTTGCGGCCTCAGCTACTTGCTGTAAGGGTACTCAAGGCAATGTAGCACAGAGTTTGGGCACATGGCACTTGGGGATGGTCTCAGAAATGGCACGGTTGGTTCTGCTTCCCACCATCAGCAAACCTTGCCATCCACAGCCCCAGCAAAGACTTGCAGTACTGACCTAACTCTCAGACCTCCCTTGAGTCAGCACAGCCCAGCTAAAGGCAGGCAATGGGCTGATTTAGAGGGAAAAAACCCAGTTTTCCTCACTTCCATACCTACTGGCTGCTGTGGCCCCAGTATGGCAGTCTCCAACTCTGGGGCTACTCCCAGAACTATCCTGTTGCGCCCACTGTCTTTACAGAAAGGTTTTACTCACTGGTGTTCAAGAGCTTGGCCCACAGGGAATAAGCACAAGATGAAACACAAAACTTCCCGAGAACTAGTTTAAAGTGTGTAAAAAAAAATTAAGCAAGTAAGAGCAGGAAAAGAGGGATCAAAGTTAAACCAGGACTGCCATCACCCTTCAGATCAGAGCTAACAACTGAGGGTTTGGGGCTGTTTGCTCAACTCTTTGGTCAGATTTGTTATTTGCGACTGCCCTAACTTCTTTTTGCCTCCCATCTACCCTGCAGCTACAGGATTATTTTAGCAGCTCTGAGCAGGGCATTAGTGCTTGCCATTTGCTAAAAACCCTCTTTCTGCAGCACTCTTGAGCACCATTTTTCCTGCAGCCTGCTCTGCTTGCCAGTGCAACACAATGCCACGGAATGAGAATGACCTCGCAAAGCTGATAAAATATTTAAGACACGTGTTCTGATTGTGTTAGGTAAGCAAATACCATGACCATTAGTGAACCCGATCAGCCCATTCCCCCAGGACTGGCAGAGCAAGCCAGAGCAGCCTGAACTAGAAGCAGTGGGGCAGCTGCCTTTCCCAAAAGAGAGAGGAGCTTGAACCTGTATTTTGCAGAGGCTTGAGGAATTTGCAGCCTGTGTGCCTCACTCTAAAAGACAATAATATAGAGATACTGGTTTAGATACAGATGTTATAGATACAGACAGGCAGATATAGAGGGTATAGCTACATATAGACAATATAAATATATAGATGGAGAAGTTAGAGATGTGTGCATATGTGTGTACACAGCAGGTCAGCAGGTGTTTTCACAGGGCATTGCATTCAGCTGACAGCAAGGCAAGTTAAAAGAAAGAAAAATACTTCACATAACTAGCCAGTTCATGTAGGAAATTGAGTCAAGAAAAAATAAATAAAGGCAGAAACAGATTAGTTTAAATCTGGGGCCCTCTGGATTATAATGGATCACATAGGAAGACAGGAGGCTTTGTATGGAAGGACTCTATATCCTCCTCGCACTTTCTCTTTTGTTTCCCTAATCATTTTCATTCTGTGTTATAAGGCGGCCGAGCCAATTCCAGCTTAGTAAAAGTTTGTCTTAGCTTCAGGAAGCTGTGCTGCAAAGACAACACGTAGCCACAGATGAGAAAAAGGAACAGTCCGCAGTGGGACATGGCCACAGACTCCAGTTACACAGTGCTGTGTTTGGTATGACAACACTGGCCGCTGTTTTGGATTGGGGTTCTGTTGTTGCTGTTTTGCTGTAGCTATTCCCTGTGCTTTGATCTAGAAGTTAAATTGTCAGAACTGAAGTTAAAGCCAGGCAGTTTTCACAGGCTGAACAGGGAGGCTGAGGGAGCGATAGCTTTGCTTTTGTCGTGCCGCAATGGTGCCTTGCCTCTAGAGGCAAAGTTTTTATCATTCAGCTCGAGTACGTGCAAGCTGCGTTGACTGACACCCCCTTTGCCCCTAATTCCTGCAATCCTCCTAAGCCCATCCCCTAAAATAGCTGAGGGACTATTAGCCCTCTGCAAAGGTGTTCCTGCTAACTCTTTGTGCCAGTACTCTGTGGAGTGGGGTGGAGGGCCTGCAGGGACACCCGCAGCCCCCTATTTCCACAGTGATAAGTAGCTTTAAAACATGACCTGTGCTCTGCCTTCAAAGAGTCAGCAAACCTCACTCTGCAGATAGATAGAAAACCAAGCTCCTGATTATAACAGTGTACTTCTTTTTACAGTTGCTTTCCAGAGCAGAACCCACATTTTTAATTGCTTAGGATGAGCTTCAGGTGTATCCTCATGAGAGCATGTGGTGCTGCATGTCTCTCAAGGAGAAGTCCTTTTTTGCTCTCACAGAAGTCCTTACTTCCCTCACAAAACCATTTCTCCTTTCTTTGCAAGCCCTGAGCACAGGGAGCGTGTGGGGCTGAGCCCTGCTGACGGATGGTGCTGCAGGAGGAATCATGCCACCCAATGGGGCCCTGGCAGCCACAGCTCCTTTCTGGGGTGGGATGAGAAAAAGACTCATTTTTCCCAATTAGAAATTAAGCCGCCTCAGTGTGCCAAAGCCACGGAAGACGTCAGGAACTAGACAGTTCCTTTTCCAGGAAAGATCAGCTCCTAAGATGGTACGAGAGCAGTAGGAGCCCACCAGTGCCGCAAAGCGGAGCTCCGGCAGCTGCTGCTGGGCTGATCGGAGCCAGAAGCTGGAGAGGAAGCCAAGGACAGCTTTTAAATGCACGCAGCGGAGAGAGGAATGAAAAATATTAATTTTAAATGGATCGGTGCTGGCCTTGGAACTAGGCAGGCAAACATCCAAGCTTGTCAGGAGGGAGTAATGAGGGCTTTTAAATTAGATGTGATCACCTATCTGTGGCCGTACAGAGCATTTGCTGTGTATCTCCAGTACCGCAGGGAGAACCCCAGACACGTAAGGTTACAAGTGCGCTGTCCATGTACGGGCTCTTTCATCAGAGAGTTTCAAGTGCTTCTCAGGCCTTAATTTAGTGTCTTAACTACCCAGGGATTTAGGTAAATATAATAGTCTTCATTTTTCCCAGCAGCACATAGAAAGGAATAGGCTGACAGAGAAACCAGAAAACATGAGAATGCCCCTACTTTCCTACCCACCTTTCGTGCTCTTGCCCACAGCCTGTACATCAGGTCCCCTCCAGGATGCTTCAGGCAAAGCTTCACCTGCTGAAGGCATATCCATGCAGTCCTCTCTAGAAATCTTAATCCTCATCCTCTAGGAGAAATGAGCTGTTTTGCATTTCATTTGTCTTCTTCAAAGTCCTGGCCACTCATTAGGAGGCCATTAAAACACTGATGTTCTTCACAGTAATATTTCCTCTTGGACTAGTTAGGAAGACTTTTATACACTGTAAAAAGATGATTCTCCAGTCCTGACATGTCTTTTTTTTTTAATTTGCCCAGACCAAAAGCTTGCAAAGAACAGGAATGGGAAACCATATTGGCATTCACATAAAATGTCACAATCATCCACAGAGGCGAGGGAAAAGACCTGCAGTCTCATTAGCCAAACTTGCACATGGTTATAATCAAACGGGTGAGAGAGAGACATTCCCTTGGCCACGGATACCACCATTTTTTTCCTTAGGTTTCAATTCTGTAACTCTTATTCATTCGAAGATAAACGGGCTTTTCAGGCAGGGAAAGATGGCTTTT
>NW_010206535.1:73835-76110 GCF_000695765.1 Mesitornis unicolor
ATGTATTCAGTTGTCACTTGCCTTTTACATTCAAATTCTGATGGGTCAGACTTCCTAGATGGTGTCTTTCAACACCTAATAACTCACCCTGCGAGCTCCAGTGCTAACACAGACGTCTTCTTATCAAGCTTGAAACAGGTTGGTTTTTTTTATTATTTTAAAGACACTTCTTGGTGCTCTCCCGTTCTATGTTTATACTGAGTCCTTCACAAGGATAATTTATGTGGTATTTCTTTCCCATTACACAGTTAAAAACATCACCTGTTTTAGCAGGAGATTTCTGGGGTGAATGCAGAAATATTTTGAGGAATTTGGTCATCGCCATTTGCTAATGGAAAATCTAGTAACTGAAGTGAGGGTTTTTTTTTAAAACCACAATAAATTTTATATTTGTTCCTGCTGGATTCCCATTAAATGCATTAATTACAGGAATGTTTAATGAAGCAAATATAAAAAAAACCCTATTATGTATAGAGCACTGTGAAAAACAAGGTATTCAGCAAAGTGTGCTCTTATATACTCTTAATAAAAGACCTTACCTTAAGGTAAAAACCCAATAAAATATGCCATAATGTGTTATGGGACCCACCATTGATTTACAATGCATTACTCCTTTAGCAGTAAGCAACTTTTGCACAATACACAGCAAGCTTTTATATATTTATATATGAGACCTTTTTTCTTCTAACAAAGATTTATTGAATTTCCCCAGAGCATATTCATTTTCTAAAAAGTTCTTTGTTTTGCTCTACTATATTAGTTGTAATAAAGGCAACAATCTCCTTCCTGATTTGACACTTGTGATATTAAAATTAAAAAATAAAAGAGAGGCAATATCACAATGCTTTATATAGAAATATTACTCTGTATGCTCTATGAGACTAAACGCAAATGTAGTTTTGCTCATATCTGGCATTTTGCAAAACCATAGCACATTGGGCGAGGTCTAGAAATACATGGGGAAATTATCGTAAAGTCACAGTTTCTAATTCCTCCAAGGAACTATAACTATAAATGAGTAACTTTTAAGGTAAGTTCATACACCTTCTGTTCCTCTAAATTTAAATGATGAATACGTAAAATCCACACCAGCAAGTTCAATCTAACCACCGAGAAAGTTAAATTATGTGTAACATGGTGAACATGGGTTGAAACCCTTGAAGAAATAAAGGAGGATTCCCTGAAATGCACTTGCCAGTCCTTCGCATGTCATCAAAGACTGTTTTTTCAAGCACGATGTAATGTCTCATGATATAACGGAACAGTTCGCCGTGTGTCCTATTAGTCACACCAATTATTATAGTTGGCACAGGGTCCTCTCCACGTTCGTTCCTTAGAGGTATTGAAAAGTTTTGGTTTGCTTTCCGATTCCCATTCACTCCACTATAAAATCCCCTGGTTTTAAAAGGGCCCCCTTCTTCCTCAGCTTCAGCTGTAATAACGGGAGGGGAACGAGCACGACCCTTATCCTGCAAATGCATGCACGTGGTACAGAGGGACCGTCCCACTGAAGTGCTCAGGGGTTCACCCTCATATGCACAGAAATATGCGCAGAACTATGGCCTACAAGTAGAGTAAGCGCAAGAGATTTCAATGGAAAAAATGCTTCTCTACTTGCCTTGGTCACCTGAGAAAGGTTTGCTATGAAGTCAGCAAGTGCCCCCCTGTTCTTATGTCTCTGGGGCAGCACAGCAGGGAGGAGACATCTGTTTCAACCACAGAGCCCAAGACTGGTCAAGACATTGAGAGCCTGGTGTGGGCATGGCAGTGTGTAAGAAAACTGTGTCATCACCTGCACGTAGTGACAGGATTTCTGCATTTTAGTTTCTGCTGGTGCTTTCTGGGCTGTGAAAAAGCAACTGCTCCTCCCATGACTGGCCAAAGGCACTGTGCTTGTGTGAAGATGATCAGGGTCCACAAGCAAAACCAGGTTTACATTAATGGTTACCAGAGCTTTTCAACACCCCCCATCAACTACAGCAATGTGAAACAAGCCAACTTCTCGCTTATACCGGCCAGGGGAAGGGAAGGGAAGGGAAACCTCTGTCTTCCACACTTCTTCCAGCTTCCCTATGGCCACTGCTAAGGGCTTTGCTGCTCCCAAACCTCCAGGCTGATGGTGACTTCGAGCATTACAAGGCCCTACTCGGCCTTCTCCCTCATCTGGTACCATCCCCAGCCCTGGCAGGCACAAGCCCTGCTGCACCCAGGCCAGACAGGCAGGTGGACGGGGACAAACCCGGAGAGGTCTCGAGTTTCACAGGGTCTCCGGCCT
>NW_010206536.1:0-6495 GCF_000695765.1 Mesitornis unicolor
GATGATGGAGAGTGGTCCGGCAATGACCTCCTTCACCTTTATGCTCTGTTTGCAATTTGATGATAAGACTCATTGCTTTCAGATACTTCTAGGAACTTATATTTTAATGCAGTTTTGAGTAATGAAAGCTTCAGTTGGGAAATGATAGGAGCAGTAAGCCAGAAGAAGCAAGCTTCCAGGCCTGCTGGGACTGAGAATGAATAATCTCAGGCTTTCTTAGGGACCTTCTTCCACAGATATTTAGAGAAAACAGTGGTTGCTCTCAGAGAAAATGGTATCTTCCTCTATGTGGGGTGGTTCCATCATTAGAATTAACTTGCCTCTTGCAGAGCTCATTGCTGGATGCAGAGCTATGATTTGTTAGTTTTACTTAATCTTTAATGCTATTATTTTGGGATTTTGTGAATAGTTTTCCCATGTTTTGCCATTAGGGATGCCTCTTCATCCCAATGCTTGGCTGCACAACACAGATGTCCTTCTGATGGTGCTTATACAGCTATGGCTGCGGAGTGAAAAATATGAGTATCTGTAATTAGGCTCCCAGAGTGTGAGCAGACAGATTTTTAGGAAATGCTGCAGACTGAATAGCTCTGGCTGAAGTAGATGCTTACACAGAGAATTGAGCAGCTATTGCAAGAAAAATCTTGGTCTGTCATTTTATTCAAATTGTAATTAATGCCAGTCTGAGAAGTGCTCAGTGCTACAGGGATGACTATGGGTTTTGTGTCCTGTGGTGTGTATGAAACCTCTCGCTCCCTCCAGCCAGACTCCCTGGGCATTAAGCATGTTTTGGGTCAGGTTTCCCAGTAAGTACTTCTGGTCTTTTTTACACAGTAATATGATTTCTTACTATGACTTGGTTCTTTGGAGAACATAGCTGGCAGACTATTTACCATGAAACATGATGCTGATGTTCTTCGGGTTTGGATGAGCTGTGATAATTCACCTTCAGTGAAAGCACAGTTCCTCTGGCTATCCTTATCCTCAGCAAACATGTTCTGAGATGCTGGGTGATAAAACATCTGTTTTCTAAGCTTCTTCTGTTGCACCCTACTGTGAAATCAACTAATGTTTTGGAGTATTAATCATATCTGTGTACCTTCCAATATATTATGACGGTACCATGCATGCTACGAGGGGACTTCTCCCTCTGAAGTGCTCTGGGGTCTTTGGCATTTGTTTTCAAGAAGAATCAGCAGCTGGAGTTGAGGTAAATTATGCATTTGCAATGCACTTAATTTCTTTCTCTAGGTTGGAATAGTGCTTCAGCTCAGCCAGAATTCTCTGAGACATACTTGTAGGGACAGATTTCCAGGCATCATAAACTGACATAACGCATTCAGGAGATTTACATCCTCCCAGGATCTTGTTCTTGGTTTCTTCACTGAGTTCTTTCCTCTTTTCAATACACATTATTTTCTTTCACAGATCACTTTCTTACAACTGATGATTTTTCCTTAAAACTGCTTTTATTCATGTCAATCACATAATCATTCAAACATCGATATTTCTTGCACTTAAATATACACTGCCATGTTTTGTACTAACAGAAACATGGCTCTGGAATTTAAAATTCATTATATTGCACAAGTTTTTATAAATCTGTAAGTTGAAGACTGAGAGATAATAATGTGGGGTTTTTTGGCTGGTTGGTTTAGGATGCTCTAGGCAAGCTTCCTTCTTTTTTAAAACTGTGAGTCTGAATGCCACTGTTGTTCGAAAGGCCTTTCAACACAGCAATACCTCAGAGGACTTACGAAGTCCCTGACCATTTCACTTGTCAGAGATTGAGAGAGAGTATCCAGGAAAGGATACTGGTGTACTTGCTCTGATTTTATTTCTCCCTAAGCTTCTGCTGCACACCACCACTGCAATCCAGATACCGGCTCAATTCTCCACTCTTGCATTTTTATACTCAGTTAAGTCTTATTTCCCAATTATGGTTTCTAGAGCTGGACCCTGATGACAATATGAAATATTTCTGACATGTACTTGCTAAAAAGAAAAAAAAAAGGGCTGATTATTTCAGTAAAAAATGTTCCAATTAGTCATTACATCTCAGCTGTGCAATTCTGGTGGAGAGAAGAGGGAACTACTAAATATTGACTAGTTTGTCTGCTGTCCTCAGGACCACTTTGTCCTTAAGCTTATTCTCACAACCTTCTCTGCATTCAGTTTCACACGACTTGGAAAGAACAATCTTTTCTGGGGTCTCTGTCATGAATACTCTCACAGGTGCTCTTTGCAGCATGATGACTTACCCTAGAGATTCTGGCCTTCTCGAGACATGCCCTCCAGCTTTAGTAATTTCTGTTTGTTAAGTTCTGGCTTTAACTGCCTAAGCAGGCTGCTGTTGATTTTTACATGAACCTTCTGTTTGTTTTAGAACATTTCTCATTGCTTTGAGAAATGACCTAGAGAGGATTTTAATAACTCAGTTAATTTCAACAGGCATCTTCCGACTTTACTTCCATTCTGCCTGCAGACTGAGTACAGTGCTAACATTTCTCTGCCTGCATAATGCACATATTAAGAACTGCAGACGTGTGGATGTTACCCTTTGCTGCGATGCAAAAGCATTGCTTTAAAAAGTCCTACAAAGTAATCTGGTTTCTTTCTGTTAGCACTATAAACTGTGCCTGGGTCTGTAGTGGTTTATCTGTATTTCCCACTCCCGTTCTTCTCAGGAAGGGAAGGCTTGTGCACATTTACACCTTTCAGGGGATTTTTTTTCCCAAAACAATGCTATCTACACTGAACTTCTAAACTTTTTTTACATTTGTTTACAGTTTATGATGATTCTTGAATAAGGTACAGATTTATAAGCTTATATAAATACATAAATTTATTTTGGATCTCCTGAAATCCTGGGTTTAAGAGCCATCCAGAACTTGGATCTTAAGTCAGATTCGGAACAGGTCTGAACTGTAATAAATTATTGGTTCATAGCAGTGTCCTGTGGCCTCCCCTTAGATTAAATTGTTTAATTGTTTTCTGAGGAGCAGAGAATAGCCGGTATATGGTCCTGCTCTTTGAGAAGGATTACTACCACTAGGTCAGTCCTGGATGTTTGTTTGTTCTTTCATTAAAATTGATGCATCCCTCCCTACAAAAGAGTTTTGGAGGTGATGTGAATCTCTGTTGGAAGTCTCCTTGAAAGGTTTATACACTGGTTAAAACTGATATTAAATCTCTTAGTACCAATTTATCATAATCCCTGAAATCCATTTTGGCTTTGTTCCTACTCACCAAAAGTATAATTGAGTAACTTTATCACCAGATGAGTCATCTGTGGCCTATCCTTGCTGTCCTTATTCAGAAGCTCTTGAAAGCTGGAAAAAATGCAACAAGTACTATCCCTAGTGTTGCTTCAGCCATGGAGTTGGCTCTAGTTTAGAGAAGAAAATAGTGCAATTACCAAGTATACTGACAGCTGGCAAAGAACTGACTTTCAGTGGAGCTGACTTTAGTGTCTCCAACAGAGATAATGAATTTATCTCAGTAACGAAAACTGACCTGAACCTATGCTTAAGCCTAAGCATTACTTTAAATTTTCATATGCTACTGCAATTTCTGATTCTAATGGGAAATGATGGCACTTCAAAAGTAATATTAGAAACGTTTAATAGAATTTTGGACCTCCCGGGATAAGGAAGTCAAGGAATTTTCATTAAAAAACCCCTTTTCCTGTGAGATTTTAGGCCCAGCTGTGCACATCATAGAACTTATGTAAATACATGACATTGTAATACATGACAATGTCACACTGCTTTAGAGTAAGCCCTGACTTCAATTTAAAAAAGAGCTTTTTTGTCTTTCAATTACCTTTGGATAATTTATTTTTATTTCTTGTCATTTCAGTAGTGAAACAAGGTTTCTGTGTTGTCTAAATGACTCACACTTTTTGAAATACTAAAAAAATCCCAGAAGTCCCCCTGAAACAAAACATGAGAAGAATGGTTCCTGCTTTCTCGCCACAATGAGCAAAGTCTCCTTTTCTATCCACATCCGGCTTCTACTTGATCATCCATATATTGTCAGAGATAATATAATGGGTGAGGTTGTCAAGGAAAGAAGTACATTCTTGTTAATGCTTTGAGTTCAAAACCCAAATGACTGAATTGCATGGCAACAAGATAATCTGCTGTGATTCAAAATGTGCAGAGAAGTACCAATAGAGGAAGAAAAGGACAGTTTATGGGCAAATCAGTGACTCCCAGCACACTCAGAGATGTCCCCTAAAGAGTTCAAAGTGCTTCCTCCAATGCACATCTTATAAGCCATTGCCTGTGTCGGGAGGGCAGCAGACGACAGTGATGTACACACATATATACGTTCTTGAGCCAGGGAAGCATTTAAACATAAGAATAAGTCCACTTGTAGTCAGGTAAGCACTTAAGCCCATACTTAATGTGCCCCAGGACATTACAGTATATAAATATCTGCAATTGCTACTTAAAAGCAATATAACTAATTTATGTAAGTTCATGCACATAGAAAAAATGTAAAGATGAAAACCCACCATATTCTGGGACCTGGCCTGTTCCGCGTTTCAACAACAGTCGCACTCTCCTGCCACCAGACTTGATTAGCTCTATTGCTCTGGCATGTGTCATGTCCCTTGTGCTTTCTCCATTGATTTCAATTATTTGATCTCCTACCTGTCAGGTAAGAAGAATATTAAGTCAGACAGAATTGCACCAAAATGAGCATTTCAGAAAGAGACACATTCAGTGGATCATGGGTTACTTGAATGACAGACAGACACATCAAGGTAAATTTGTTGCTGTCTGTCTGAGGGATATTACTGGCAGATTAAATAACCTCCAAAGTGAATACTGAATGTGGTGTATCAAACGCTGCTCGTCTTCTGCCAAAATCAGTGTCATGCATTTGTAACTTGCCTCGTGTCTTCTACCTGTAAGAGATTTGGGTTTTTTTTAAATTGCTTGACGTGTTGGAAACACTAGAAAAATTATCTGTGCTACGCTTTAACCTGTACTGTTGTATGGACCTGTGGCAACCTTTGCTGCATGTAACTTGCCATTTTCAAATCACAAATACAAAGATTCACCATTTGAATACCCAAATCTTGGTAGCAAAGTTTCACACCAAATTAAGATTTGTTATGAGGCAAACTATTAAACAAAGAAAAGTTAGTTAGTGGCTATGGCACAGATCATACAGATTTGCTTGAGTTCTTACAGACCAGGCTTTGAACTATTTATCCACAGAAGGTTTTTGCTTGGAGTAAGCAGAGCCCCTGGCTGAGCTGTGTAGTTAGAGTGGACTCCAGGGCTCTGATTACAGATTTCTGCAAATTGTCTCCTGGCCGGCTTTCCAGTCAGAGTTAGCTTCATTATTATTTTTACGCCTCTGTTTCTACAGCTGTGAAATGGGGCATTGATGTTTGTGTCTCCCATCCATCCTGATTTCTCTCCCAGCTTTGCCTCCCACCGGGATGTTTCGGTTCTGCTGTTTTATCGATGAGAAAAGCCAGCTTTGAATGCTGGAAATCTCAATGAGAAGATTTCTGCCTTTCTGCCTGGTCAGCACGGCAGAGAGCCCATGTTGTAACCAGCAGATGTACAACTTGTTTGGTGCTGCACTACCACAGCCACCCACTCGTTTTGGGAGACAGTCAACAAAGCAACACAGCCAGGCAATGTGTGAGCCTCCTATTAGCAGCACCACAGCCTTTGGAGCCTGGGTTTTGCAGCTGTTGCAGAAGCCTCCGGCCCCATTTCAGGGGTGACCCAGGTGAGGCCCAGAAGGAGGGCTGACCTCCTGGTGCTGTAGAGATGCGGGTCCATGTGATGGGCAGCTGAGAGGGGTGTGTGATTGCCTCAGTTGAGTGTGTTCAGCAAACTTGTTCATCAGTGCCAGAGGAGCACATCCGCTTGGCAGGATCACACCTGCCTCAGTTGGTCTGCATCTGCGGCTTTCTTGCCATGCGTATCCACTACACTAAAATAAGAATGCTGCAGGCACCCTAAGAGGGTTTTAAGGAGACTATACAGATTTCAAGATGATGAAACATCCTTTTCCTCTTAGAAGCTTCTCTTGACAAAACCAGCTCTTTGCTAGCCTTGGACATTGAAATGTTTTCTGTTTTGTATGTTTTCTTTGCTACTACTGTATTTCTGTGAACTAAAAGTGTAATCCCTCAGAGACTTTCCTTCCTTCCTGAGTTTGAAATATAGTATTTACCAAATAAATGTGCATAATATGAAATGTCAACAAGACTCCTAGCACCAAAGAAAACTAGAAGGGATGTAAAGAAGTTATCTAGTCCCTACTTCTGTTCAGAAACAGAAAGAATACCACTAAAAGCACTATGGCAGTGTTTCTCAATACGAATTCATACCTAGTCAATAGGAGTTGCAGTCTATTTTAAGAACTCTCCCAGGATCCTGTACACATTGATCTGAATAAAACCTCTCAGCCTTACTGTCATGCTTTGTAAATGCTGCAGGCTGAGCAGTGGCGGGGGGG
>NW_010206536.1:6541-9477 GCF_000695765.1 Mesitornis unicolor
GGCGGGAATTTGGTTTATTTTGTGCAAAAAGGACTTATTTTTGCAGCGCAGATTTCTTCCTTAGCAGATTTTCTGTGTTAGGAAGAATGCATCTGGTTGCAGCAGGTAGTACGCATTTTTAGACACTTTTGATGACATCCAGGCCACAGTGACACACAGCGCAGGTGCTCTCTGGATCGTGAAGAGATCTTCCCTGGGTTTGGCAGTGCAGGGCTGTTCGCATCACCCTGACTTTTGGAGCGGTTGGTAGGATGTAGTTGCTGCATGTAGAGCAAAAATGTCTCCTACCACTTGTATAGCACAGACAGAAGATTGATTTGTAGCATCTCCACAAGGATACTAATCAGGCCAAATACAGACAAAATTCAGACAGTGTGGGAAAACTTGTTTCTAAATGTCATGAAACAATTAAACCCTGGTAGAAAACCTATACAAATAAACTCAGATATTCCAAAGACAGCTCTTTTTTGTGTCACATTGCTTGGTTAGACCATGTTTTGCAGAAGGTATTTGAAAAGATCTTGTTAGCACATCTTGAGAGAAGAAGAGCCAGATTAGATCAATTGAAGAAGGTGTTTTTAACACTTCTTGATAAACATCCATTAAAATAAGTGCTGATGAAAGCTGTTCAGAGCATGCACAGTGCTTCAGATAAAATCCTCTGCACTCTGGAGCAGGGAGACAGAAAGAGATTTGAATACACTTTAATATGTAAAAAGGTTAAGTTAATGTCACACTTTTCCCTTGCTGTTTGCCTTTCCTCTGTTCTCATTGGTCAACATGCAGGAACTATCTTGTATTAATGTAACCTTTTCTGTATTTCACTGGATTAAAATATTTTTTTCTCTGCAGGCAGCATGTAGCTGATTTGATAGTTCCTGCTTTTCATATTAAATCTTATGGGCAAGTAACTTGGGAAAGCTTTAAAAAAGGCCAACATCTTGGTTATGTGACTGAAGAAGGGGAAAGAAACAAGTCTGTGAAAGTTAGGTACTCTGAAGTTTACATCAGAAGTTGCGAGATCAGAGTTAAAATGAAGAGTTGCGGGAGCAGTTGCAGTTGCAGGGGTTAATTGCGTTCCATGCATTTGTGTTGTGTGGCTGACTGATGCATAACTGAATGATATTGCCCTTGCAGCACAAGCCCAACTCCGATTAGACAAGAAAAACAACACAGAAGATGAAAGTTGCCAAGTTGCCTGAGAAAAGCTTCAATTACACTTTACACTCATATCTGGGGAATTCATACAAAAGAGAAAACCCTGATGTAGGAGTGTTTCCCCACATGTCTAATAAGGTACAAACTCCCATTCTTACTTTTTCTGCAGTTAAAAACTTTTAACTCCTCCTGTTCCTTCCCCTTGCTGATGCAGATTCTCTGATGTCTGATATGGGAGGAAACCATGCCATATGCTTCCTCTCTGTTCAGGCCTTCAAACCTGCTCACTCTCTCCTCTTTTCTATTGTGGAATAGTTTTAGATATTGTGGAGCTATTTCTGTCTTTTTTAAATTCAGTGATTGTTTAAGAGAAGCTTAGATAGACCCACATATTAAAGATGCACAAAGGTGATGCCAGAGGTAATAGTAAGCATAGAAAGAGGTCCAAAAAGAACTCAGTGCCTATTATATGAGATTCTCATTACTCTCTTCTCGGGATCAAAAGTTGATACCTGCAGTTTAATACCACACATGACTTCTCTTTATGTTTCTCCTCTGGATCTTTCCAAGTTTGTCTTCAGTCTCCAAGCTGGAGATATTACTAATGTGGGGGGTAGGCAGAAGAGATCAAAATTATAACACTCTACCTGTGTGGGAGAAACACTTATTAATAATGGTCCCAGAACAAGACCTTTGTCTTCTTGTAACATAAATAACCGAGGACCATGGTGGCCACTAGACGGAAACTGAAGGCTGCTCCAGGTTCTGCACCAGCCAGGACTGAGGCAGCTACCCAGACAGAGCCCCAGTGGACACATGCGGCCACCCAGGTACCTGGCTGCAGGGCATGCCCTGCTTTCTCACTGCAAATGACCACCACTGGTGAATCAGCTTGTGGAAGTTGTGCCCAGGTGGAGGAACTCCTCAGTCTGGTGGCAGAGCTGAGGGAGGAGGTAACCAGGCTGAGAACCATTAGAGAGTGTGAGATGGAGATAGATTACTGGTGTAACACCCTACTCTCCCTCTCGCAAGCTCAACAGGAACATGTGGCCACCAAGGCTGCGGACCCTTCACTCTCTGTCTGCGAGTCTGAGGAGAAGCGCGATGAGAAATGGCAGCAGGTACCTGCCCGGCGCGGCAGGCGTGTTGCCCCCAGCATAACATCAAATTCCCAGATCCCATTACAGAACAAATACGAAGCTCTGAGGGTGGAATCAGATTCCAAAGAGGGTAATGGCCCACACAACACAGAAACTTCCCCTAGGCTGAGCTGTCCCCAGCCACCCATCAACATTAACCCCAAAAAGAAGAAAAGAAGGGTCATTGTCATGGGGGATTCCCTTCTCAAGGGAACGGAAGGTCCAATCTGCAGACCTGACCCGCTGCACAGGGAAGTCTGCTGCCTGCCTGGGGCCACTGTAAGGGACATTAAAACAAAACTCCCAGCACTGGTCAATTCAACAGATTATTACCCACTACTGGTATTTCAAATAGGCAATAATGAAATCCATTATAGGAAATTAAAAGCTATAAAGAAAGACTTCAGGGCACTGGGTGAAATGGTAAAGGGCTTAGGAGCTCAGGTTGTCTTTGCCTCATCCATCCCAACTACATGGAGGGATGAGGTAAGGAACAAAAAAACTCAGGAATTAAACAACTGGCTATGATCCTGGTGTGAGGAGCAAAACTTTGGGTTCTTCAATCATAGGATGGACTGCTCTCCTCCAGGCTACCTGTCGAGGGATGAGGAACGCTTGTCTGCAAAGGGGGTGAGAATT
>NW_010206537.1:0-3094 GCF_000695765.1 Mesitornis unicolor
CAAAGAATTCATTGATCTTGCAGTGTATTGTAGCACACATAAAACAAGATAAATCAAACAGCTTTTGACGTCTCCCTGAAACAATTTAAAAGCTCATTTCTACAAGTGTTTCCCTCTACCTTTTTCCTTTAAAGGTCTATTTATAAATCATACATCTCTGATGCTGCACTGGTTCATCTTCATTTATGCCACTGCATGGTCGCGAAAACCTACGTACAGATATTTCCCCTTCTAATATTTACCAGCCTTACCATTTTGGGCACACTCAGAAATAGATCTTCAGTTTTACTGACCTTATTTTTGTCATTTAAGCAGTCTTCCAAGAATTTCTGTATGATATCTGCCTTGGGGAGCGGTAGAGCGTTCTCCACGTCCTCGCAGCACGCAGGCACCGGTGGTTTGCTAGTCCAACATTAAACATGCAAGGGAGATCAATAACAGGTTTATAAACTGAAAGAATTGGTTTAGGATAGAGTCATTGTGATGAAGTATTATGTATTTGGATGCATTTTCATGAACAAATGAGTCCAAAACTCGATGTTTACTCACAAAGCAGCTGGAGCTTCTTCCCATGACCTTTCTCCTCCGAGTATATCTGTAGCAGAAGGACTGCCATCACTTCCCAGATTGTTTTGCCAGATCTCCAGTTGATCTCTCTGTATCTCTGCCAGCCTTCAGGGTCAGTAGCTCAAGCTGCTCTTCTGAAAAAAAAACAAGGACAAAAATGCATCCAAGCCTCTTCAAGGGCATTATTTCCACAGGACTTTTGATTTTATGCGAGATTCAAAGGAAATTACTACAGATGAATTAGAGTATAGCCCCATCACAACTCCTTTGGTTATCCTGATAGAGCAGCACGGTGTGTGAATCCAACTGGGATCTGCAAGGTTCAAGGCAGGAGAGGGTTTAAAGTTGTCAAGCATTTCTTTTCCTGACTTAGGTAAAAGAAGCATCACACGCAGCATTCAGGATTATTTCACGTTTTCGATGTGTTTTCATGCTAGGAAATATGATTAGCATTAATTCACAGTACAATGTTAATTATTAGCTATGAATACTGTAGGTTTAGGGTAGTTTCTGTATTATTTTGTACAGATTTTTTTCTAATAGCTGCTTCTACAGCCACCAGAGAGAGAAACCAAGCAAGATATACATGCAAATCACACATACAGGACTCACATTTAAAGAGATTGAGACAAGCACTCGGTGACAGGCACGTTCCTATAGATTTTGTTTAATACCTAGCATTTACTGGGTGGAAAAATAAGCTATAACCCCACATTTAAAGTTCCTCATACATATGGATTAGAAAGGTATTAGCAGCTATTTGTAGAACCAGCTGTTTGCTGCTTCGAATCCACAACACAAGCATTTTTAACCGGGTTTGTATACATAACCTCTGGGGAAAAGGGAGAGCTCAGTATTTGTGCTTTGCATAACAACGGCAACAACTATTGTGCTCTTTAAATACATTTAGAAGTGAAGGGAATTAACACATCGCAGTGTTGATCTCTCTTACCAGAGCAAACCTTGCTGCTATTTCACAATACAGAGACGGTGCTACGGGAGAGATTCCCAAGGCAAGTCTTCACCTAAAGGGTGACTGACCTAAATATATGGGTTACAAATATCTCCCGCTGAGCGTGTAGAGGAAAAACTCCACAATAAAAGGCATTTTATACCAATTTGACAGGTTCGTTTACACCACGCCCAGGCATCTCTCTCTCCCTCAGGGTTACATGTCATGCAATTTAATTTAATGCCTGAAATTGCCTTAACTCAGTCAACTACTTGCGAGCGCTTCGAGTCAGTTGTCAGAGATGAAAGTGAAGAAATCCACTGTACAGTGCAAACAGACTAACACAGTGTTGGTTTTAAATCATGCGTGTCTTTATACGCTTCAAAACCCCAGTTCTATGAAATAGTTACCTCTGAATGGCTTTTTAGTGCCTCTTGAAAACGAGTTATCAACGGGGAAGCGTGCATCTGGACCGTCACAGTCGCTACTTTCTCCTACTTCGCTATCACTTCTCAGATCCAGGCTGCCGTTTTGTTCAAAAAACTTAGAAGAAAGGTCTTTATCTACACAGTGTCTTGCTTCCAGGGTCTCCAAAGTCTGTGAATAGGAAGCTTTGCTCTCTGTATTACAGTTTTGGCCATGGCTTTCTTTAGTTGAAGCAGAAAGAAGGCTGTAACTCTTCAGCCAGCCTGGGTAGCGCAAACTGGGAATGCTACTTATCCCCGATACGCTTAAGTTGGATTTCTGACTGGTAAGCCACAGTGGATAATTCTTTAAAGTGTCAGAATTCTCTTTAAAAGATCTTAAACGTCTTTTAGAGGAGGCAGAATCGGACCTATCAGGTGTACACACATCGTGTTTCTCTTTCCTGAAGTCTCTGTGCGGACTCTGGCGAGCAGCAGCTTTCCCCTTCACCTGGGACTGAAACCGCTCCCGGTATCGAGCCACGAGGGCTGGGAAGGGCAGGATGAGGTTTGCAGTGAACATCTGTCCCACTCACCACGTCCATGCCTTGATTTCAAAGGACTAGGCTGGACAAAGGGCAGCGATCCGTCTGCTGGAAACGCCAACAGATCGTCCGTCGTCACGCTGAGCGAGTCTAGGTCACGCTCAGTCTGCCTCTGAGAGGCTGAAGCAAGAGAATCCAATCCTATGTGCTGGTTAAAAGCTTCCAGTGCTGAAAAACAACAAGTATATGAAGTAATGTAGAATATATAATACATAGAAGAAGAAATAGGAAGTAATAATTTAAAGCTGAAATAGGTTGTTTAACAAAGGGAACTGAATTACAGCTCTTGGCAAGTGGGTCCAATTCTAATGAGAAGCTTGCTAAAAACCTTACCAGTCAAAAATTATTCCTCTTTTCATTCACAGCTTTGAGTCTTTTCTTTAGGGCTTTCTTTTTTTTTGCTCTTTAAAAAAAATCAGCCTTCTACAGCCCACTTTTAGTTGCACATTCAGCTCTGTGTATTTTGCAAGTACCTCCTGAAGCAGATCCAGTCCTGGTAGTTAACACTTCCTCCACACAGTAGTGGCAGGAATGACAACGGGCTGAGGTTGAATATGGCCAAATGC
>NW_010206538.1:0-1136 GCF_000695765.1 Mesitornis unicolor
GAGGGTCCTTCTAAACCAAAGACAACATCAGGTGCTGAGGACGACCAAGGGGTGCCTCCTCACACCTTATCTCTGAAAGAGCTGCGAAATGTGAGAAAGGACTTTAGTCGTTTTGAAAACAAGACAATTCCCACCTGGTTGCTCCCATGCTGGGATAATGGAGCTGATACCATAGAATTAAATAGTAACCAAGCTAAGCAGTTGGGATCCCTGTCCAGAAATGCAGGCATTGACAAGGCAATTGGGGACAAGCAAGGAGCTCTCAGCCTCTGGAGACGACTCTTGTCAGCTGTGAAAAGCAGGTATCCCTTAAGGGATGATACTGAATGTCACCCGAGCAAATGGACGACCATAGGAAAAGGTATTAAATACCTGGGAGAATTAGCTGTGAAAGAAGTGATCCACAGGAGGGCGACTGTAGCTTTGATGAAATGCAATGCACTTGACCTATGCTGCGGAAATTTGTGCAAAGTGCACCACCAATGTATCCACACACATTGGCAATATTGGTCTGGGTAGCAGATAGCAGACCAATAACTGTGAAAAAAGTGGTTAACCAAATATGTCAGCATGAAGACAGTGCTTCTAATCCCCTACAGGCCTGCATCTCAGCCGTGGAAAAGACAGCTAAGGAAATGGCTAAGGAAACCAAGAACTTAGTGGAAAAGCTGTGAGAAAAACTGCCCAAGAGGGAAAGCAAGTCCAATTTTTCCCCTGAGTTAACTTGCATTTCAGCTATTAGGAGAAGACCTCCGACAAGACCAGCTCAAGAGAAATGGAACATGTCATGAGGTGCCCTCTGGTCTTTCCTTCGTGACTGCAGAGAGGACATGAGTAGATGGGATAGAAAACCTACTACTGCTCTACAGGTAGAAGGTAAAACAAGTCAAAGAGAAAGAGCTCCCAGGAGGATGGCTGCTCCAGTCTACAGTGACCAGTATCCCAATTCAAGCAGATGTGCCTCAGATCCATACGTGAGTAGAAGGAATGAAAATGTAATCAATGCAAGCAGCACAAACCCGTTTCTCGACAATCACATAAGTCACAATAACCCATTCCTTGATGGTGGGTACATTTATGCTCAACACTAGAGAGGTCCTGCTCCAGCCTGTTGGAGGCTTCATGAATGAAAATGG
>NW_010206539.1:0-3221 GCF_000695765.1 Mesitornis unicolor
TTCTGTGATTCTGTGATTCTGTGACTGCCACACTCCAGTAATGGGATTTGTCCCACCACATTTCAGTAATGGCCACTATGTTATAGCTTTCTTGTAGCATGGTACCTTCCAACTTCTCCTGTTCATTGCCCATACTATGTGCATTAGTGTAGAGGCACTTCAGCTGAGCTGCCGGCAATGTCACCTTCTTAGATGGACATCTCCTTATTTCCACAAAGTGTTTCATGGAAGCTACCTTGTTGGATCCTATCACGTTAGGAGCCTCTGGCTTGTCTCTGTAAGGCTTTGTCTGTGCTGCAGTGCCCGCTGCATGCCTTAGGGCAATAGGTTGAAGGCCCTTACTATCATCCCATCCCTCCAACCCTAGTGTGTCATCCTGCTGCTTGTCACAGATAATCGTGATATTATTATTCCCCTCCCCTTTCACATCTAGTTTAAAGCCTTGTCAATCAGCCCTGCAATCTCTTGGGCAAAGACCCTCTTCCCCCTTTGAGAAAGGTGTCTCCCATTTGATGCCAGTATACCTGGTGCCATGTAGGTCAGCCATTATCCAAAAACCCAAAACTGTGGTGGTAACACCAGTCATGGAGCGATGTTTTTATGGATTGTATCCTCCTGTCCTTTCCAATGTCACTACTTGCAACCAGGAGAAAAAACAACCTGTGCCCCAGATTCTCTCACTAGCTGTCCCAAGGCCCTGAAGTCTTTCTTGATTGCTTGCAGAATACAAGTTGCAGCTTCCTCACCACCCACCTGAAAAATCAGTAGTGAGTAGTAAACAGTGGACCTTACCAAGCTGGGAAGTTTCCTAGCAATGTCCTTAACCTGGGCTCCAGGGAGACAAAAGACCTCTCTGTGAGAAGACTGATTCATCTCTGAAGTATTACAAAGTTCAAGCAAGCAGACTACATGAAGTAAGCCATATGGAAGTAAGCCATATATTCATGTACCCCACAGCTAACCAATAAAGTTATTATTGAACTTACCTCAAAATAGATATGGATCTGTATGTCCTGTCCATAGACTCACTTACTCATTATGATTTTGGGAATTCACAATGAACATCATTCTGTATCACACAGTGAGAAGATTCCTCCTGTTGATGGTGCTTACCTTAACCAAACCTTTCTTAAAGATATTTTATAAATTCAGATAAATGCCAATTTAGAGTAGTAGTATTCATTTTGTTTTACTTCGTTTATAAACACTTCACCGTGACAATCCTCCATCTATTTTCAAGCTGAAAAAACAGTTACAAATAACACAGCAAATAAAGAAAAACAGTAATCTAGTGTAACTTCACATCAAGCAGTTGTCTTTGCCAGAGTCATTCTCAATAGAACGCAATAGTCTTTTGAACTTGTATATCATATCAGAATAGGTTATTGAATGCAAGGAGTCAGAGCAAAGACATAACATATATAACTTATAGACAGAGATCTTTTATCAATCTTTGTGCCCAGAAATGTTACTGTAAAGAAAATAAAGTTAATCCAGCTATACATTTTGTTTAAAGAAAGAAAAATTATATAAACTGTGCTAAATATTCATTGTTAAATGTATTTTTAAAATTGACACTTTAATTATCAACATAATGTGCTGATTTTCATTGTACCCATGGATCATTATGTCTTATTTATGTATAAATCAAGGTTCAGAGGGCAGTTTTTTGAGATCTGTAACAACTTGCGCCAAAAAATAAACCAGGGTAGGTCATCCAATATTTATAAATTCCATGACAACAAGGAAAGAAAATGTGTTGTATCCAATTTAATAGATATAAACAAACTGTTTAGTACTATTCACTATGCATTACCTCATGCAGGTGGCATTTATTAATTAACTTAAAAGGAATCTCATTTAAAAAATGGAACTTTCAGTTCCAATTTTCTCATCACTTTCTCTTAATGGCACTGCTTTGATAAAAAATAATGAGGAGACCAAAATGACACAATATTTTTTAAAAATGTTAACTTTCTACAGTAGAGAAATACAATTTAAAGGAAAACAAATTATGAGTAGTTTGTGGAAGCTTAATGTATAACATGATCAAAATTATGAACTATTTTATTGTATATGTTCACCTAATGTGTTCATTTTTCTTAATTTTTTTTTCTCTATTTCAAATTACGATGTACCAGTGAATAGAACAAAGTTTGGTGTTGTAAGATTAGATTCAATACATTTCTAAGCAGCCCTTCAAAAAGTAAAAAATAAATCAACCAGAATCCCTGGACTGTGTGCCTGCTGTCACACATCAATCTTCTAAATAAAGGCAGTGGCTCTATTACTCTAAAATGAAGTGACAGCCTATCCACATAAAGAAGCCATATTAATTCTCAGCTGATTTTTTTGTCTCCACCTTAGGACATTTGAGAGCTAGCTATGTGCCTTTTGGTTTATATTATTTTAAAAATATTAAACTATCTTACTGTGAGGTGTCTGACAGTGAATATATCATTTGTTTTCATTAAAATGCTTCTGTAAAACTGCATTTTGCTAATTCAAAATAGAAGAGAAAATCCTGTAGGATGACTTACAGGAGAGATGCATCAACCAGAAAGATTAACATTATAAACATAACATTTAAACAGAAGCTTTCAGGATTTAACTGTGGCAATAAATACAATTTTTATACTTTGGCTTACATGATAGATGCAAAATTTTGAAGAAGGGTACTGATTTATATAATTTTGCATTTTAGTATTTTTTCACAGTTCATCTGCAATTATTTTAGAAAGCCATAAATAAGGCAATCAAAAACCAAAACACTAAAACTCAGTAGCCTGTTCTAGGTGTAAAAGCTCACAGATGTAGACTAGCCTGTACAATATTCTCTGATCTAGTGTTCAGTTTCAAATTAATATCAGAGCAGTTCAAATTCACTTAGATCACTGGAAAAAATTACCCATATGTGGTGATCCCTTCATTTAGAAACCTGAAGAAAGATACATCTCCTAGCAGTGTCTGCACAAGGCCTGACAGACAATGACCATTTTTCTGTATTATGTGAAGTTGTGCAAAAATCAGGTGCTCTTGCACACATGCACAGAGCCAACCACACACAGACTGCCAAATAGAATCTGGCATTTCCCAGTTAGGAAACACAACGCATTGGTATCTGCAAACTAAAAAACTGCAGACAACTTGCTGCTAACCATTTCTGGGTAGTGGGAGATAATGCAATCATAGGAAGAATCACAGAATCACAGAATCACAGA
>NW_010206540.1:0-3828 GCF_000695765.1 Mesitornis unicolor
CTATGACATTAATATTAAGAAGTGATGATGACGATGCTAATAGAACCAGCAGCAATGACAGCAGTGCACAACGCAGGCCACATCTCCTGGGGGAGGGTGGAAAGGCAGCAGACAGCTGGAGGAAAACGCCGCCGTCTTGGGAGGGCCTTTCCTCTGCTGTTTCCCCGCTGATGAGCGCAGAAGGGTTTAACAATATTAACTCATTAAGGCTGACAACGTCCTGGGGGTGTAAATCAATGGGGCATCCTTTCATTTACATCTCCATGGCTGTTTTTTGGAGCATGGAAGGTAATGAAGGCAGGGAGAGGTGTTTCGGAGCAGTTGCTTCTCCTCCTCCGCTGTTTTCTCTTTGGCAAGGCAGATTGTGGCTGCTGCAGAAGTTTTCTGTCGGTGCTGCGATATTGTACAGCTTGAGCTCTTTGTGCATGGGAGATAAAACGCCCACTGTCTAGCAACTCATTAGCTCTCCTTCGGCAGCATTAGTGGTTAACAGGGTAATTAGTTTCAGTGGTAAAAGGAGATTTTGCAGACCCAGGAGAGAGGTTGTTAATCTTCTGGTGTTTCAGACAACGGCAAAAAGTAGCGAATTACTTGTTAGAAACAACGGCAGAAATATTGCATGCTGGTGAGCAAATTATAACTAAAACACCGACCTGAGATGGCTTTGTTTTGTTTGTGAGTTATGTGAAAGAGTAGTGACTTTAATGTCGTGAAATGTCTTGTAATCTCAACAAGCAGGCAGCAAAATATCCACCAGGATCCCAGGGTTCATTACCACTTCTGGGTAGTTTGTTACTCCGTGAATATCTGCAAAAGACTGTGTTTGGGCTCAGCATCTGAGTCATGTCCCTGCTGTGGGAAGGAGGCAGATTTTATAATGAAGATAAGAAAGTGCAACTGTCCTTTGCTAGATGTGTGCCCAGCATTTAGCAGATTGGTCCTTAAATCAGGGCAGGACATGGCAGGAACTGCAGAATAACAGTGTTATGGGTAATGATGTGCATTTGTCATCTTCAGGATGGTCATCCCTGCCTTGGAGCTGGCAAATCGAAGCTCAGAGTAGACAGCTTTTTCTTCAGAAGGAAAATTCTTTGACCATTTTCTGGGTTGGGTCTTGAGGGTTGGAGCAAGGACAGGTGGAGGAGTGCCTGAAGACCACATTCCCCCTGTTGGAGACCATCTGGAAGTTGTCCAAAGCATCGTCTGACGTTTGATCGTGACTCGGATCCCAGTCTTCCTGGCCCTGGTTGACAGCTGAAGCCAAGGACTGAATGCTCCAGGAAAAGCATTTTCTGCTGGTGATGCTGTAACCTTTGCTAGATTCATGATGTGTTGGTAATCTCAAGAGAAACACCAGTTGCCTCGTATTTCCAGACTGGAGAAGGTCACATAGAGTTCAGGCAAGCTTTGGGAAAAGATTTGAACTTCGGGATGTTTGTATGAACCCAACCTCTGACCTCCTGAGCCTCACATTTCACTAGTTCATAAGTACTGAGGGACCAACCCATCTATGTCCGTGTGTGTGTGCATTGTGGAAAGACAACCAATTTGTTACAAGAACATAAACCAACAGGGTTGTAAGTGTGTTACTTTGGACTGTTGTGTCCTAACACTTGGCAGAAGGAGAAGAAACACCTTGGATCTAGAGAATGCCTCCAAAACCACATCCGTCCCTGAACAAAACGAGGTCTGTTACTGCTAACACTCAAATAACTCAACCCCTTTGAGGAAATGGTCCTTACACCCTGTTTATCGTCTTGTGTCTGAGTACCCCTCTGTCCTCCTGGAGTAATTTATGCACTGTGTATAACGGCATGTATGTTATTCCTGAAAACGCATGGAAAGCTGAATCATTGAAGAGAGAAGGTGGATTTTATCATCGTGGCAGTGAGCTGGGGATGCAAGAGCCAGAATGCAGAGGTGGCCTTGGGGTTTGGCCTGGGCTTGGAGGGGTGCTTCTGGCTTTTGAGAGATTTTGACTCTCCTCTGGCCCTTTTCCTCCTGTTCTGAGGGCTTGAGTCCCTTGAAATCAGAAAGCAGAATCACAGGTTATTTAAAGGTTATTTGTTGCATGCTGTGTGCATCTATATACATGTATGTAAACATCAAAGGATTGATGGAAACAGGAGAAAGGAGGAAAAATGGAGTGAGATTTGCATTTCTGCAGGGTCCTTGCAGGGCAGAGAAAGGGATGCATGGTGGGATGTGGCACCGGGGGCCAGGACTGGAGACTGTCCCTCCGGCAGCAGCCTCCACTCAGGCTGCCACGCTGCTTTCCAGCTGATTTTGGGGTCCTTGCCCACCACCGCTCGCAGCTCTGCGGGAAAGCTATGCTGCATCTGGCTTTGCAATCTGATCATCGAGCCTGGTGAAGAGTCACTAGCATGCAGCCAAATGTGCTCATCCCACCTAGAAAAGAGGTACGGAGATGAGAGGAGGAGGAGGGATGCTTCAATATGGGAAGTTGAAAACCCTTTCTAATGGGCCCCGTTTCCTGCTTTTCCACTGAAAACCAGTGTGCGGGGAAGGGCGCAGCAGTATTTCCCGACAGCTCGCTTCTGGTAGCTATAGAAACTTAAAACACAGCTGCAGTAACAAAAATACATCTCGTTGCTGGAGCTTCCTTCCCTTGAGGGCCGTAGCTTTTCCCCAACATGAACCACCACAACCCTACACGGCCCCAGGGTGCCTCAGCCTGGGGCTGGAAATTTTTTTGACCATTAGAAGCGAGCTGTGTAATTTTATCAGCTGGAAATGGAGAGATGCAAATGCAAAAACAGAGAATATCGGGGATGGAGAGATGTTGACTCAGGGGAGAGATCTGATCCAGACATTGCATTTATGATAGAAAATGATACCAGTATGGTTAGGAGTTTGCCACCAAATAGATGGATATACTGAAGCAGAAAGGCTGCTGAGAGGGCTGAGATGCCGGAGAGCAGCGAATGCCAGGAGCAGCTTGTTGGCAGAGCCCTGGCAGCACCCTCCTGCCTACAGCTCTGCGAGTCCAGTCTCTGGCTTGGATCCTTGTGGCTTTGTGCCATGCCGTGGGCATCTGAGCGGCTTTCAGGCTTTGCTGCACGCCATGGGGTTCGGCGACCTGCTGGGACCAGGAGGGGTTCCCTCCATCACGCCTGATGGGCTGAGATATCTGCTGAGATCATTAGCAAGTGCACAGGTGGAGGAGAAGGGATTTCTTTTGTTTTGCTGCTCTCTGGCTTTTTAGGATATGTCTGCTCATGGCAGTCAGGATGGTGAGGGGCAGAACCTCCTGAGACGTCCATCCCAATGCACATTTCCATGCTCAGATGTGCCCTACAGCTCAGCATCCCAGTTCTGTCCCAGCTTAGGAGTGACATGGGACAGGGAGACACCTGAAAAGTGCCAAGGGAACAACCTATTTCATTGTTTGATCCCCCTCCAACAAACAAATCAATAAGCAAAGCCTACCAGATACGGGATTTGAGAGCCACCTGCATGCCAGGAGATTACTCTGGTCTTGATTTCACCCACTGCTGCATGCCAAGCTGTGGTGGGCCTTTCGCAGGTAATTGCCTTTGGCTGCTTGGGCTGGCTCTGCAGCAGCAGACACAGTGGCAGGCAGAGGGGTCAGCACTACACCCCATTTTCTCCCCTTGTTCATCAGAAGTGATTTGGTTTAAAAGGAGTTTACACCTTTTTGGGTTGGTGGCTTGCTTGCTTTGCTAGAGGCAGCAGAAGAAAAAAATGGACTTTTTTTTTGGCCTTGTAAGAGAATAACAGGTGGCTTTCCTGTGAGCATGGACACCCTGCACGTGGATGATGCTTGGGTGGGCTCCAGAGCAGACC
>NW_010206541.1:0-18095 GCF_000695765.1 Mesitornis unicolor
TGTCGCCGCCTCCCTGAGGCAAGGCACCCGCGGGGAGCGGGTCGGAGGGTTCCCGTTCCCCCCGCCCCAAAGGTCCCTCGTAGGGTGGCGGTGCCCGAGCGGGCTGTGTGTCGGACGAGGGGCGTGTGCCGGGCGTGACAGCCACCCCTGAGACTCTGCACACGCGTGCCCCGAGAAGCCGGGGGTGAAGCGGCTGCGGTCACACCAGAGTTAGCGCAGTTTGGTAAGTGCCAAAAGAGCGTCATAAGACCGATTTGGTCACTTGATTTGTCAGGCAGCAGGGTCTGCCCCAACGCCCAGGTAGCCTGGCGTGCCCACAGCTCATTTATCTATCTCCAGCCAACTCACATTCTTAGCGCTGCCTCCACATGAAGTTTCTCAGTGGCAGTTCATGTACTGTTGCACTTTATTGGTTGTGGTAGTGCAATAATTTGAAGGAAAAAGCGTTTTATCTCGTGTAATCGGTACTGACAGCGTGTGGCCAAGCAAGTGTAGTTAAACTCAACAGGACAATGCCTCCATTTTCCTTATTAGTTTCTTCTCTTCTCCATCCCACTTATTTCACGCTTCTCTGAAAGGCGTCAAAGCCCCCAGCCCATGGGTACATCAGCCCTTCACACCATGTAGCCCCACAGCTGCCCCAGATGCCTTGCTGGTTAGGCAGCGGGCTCTCGATGAGCTGCAGCTGGAGCAATCTGTTGGCAAGCTTAAGGAAATAGTAAATATTTCCTTTCCTCACACAGGGGATGGAGCATGTATGTTGGGATACTTCACTGCAGCAAGAACCTAAGAATACCAAGGTAAATGTAAGGAAATAATGTAATTTACAAATCTTTTGCTCTGTGAACAATCTGCCTTTATAAGAGTGTGAGTGGATGATGTATCCTCTGCTCTCAGGTGAAATCAGAAGGTTAAATCATAGCTTGGGAACCTGGGCTCTTCCCTCGAGCTGTAACAGCTAAGAGTTTATAGATGGAAATCCCTGGTTCACTCCTTGTTTATAAGCCAAGATGAACGCCTTCCTCAGAGCAGTTCTGTGTTCAGAGAGGATCCTTACCACGTGGGTGACCTATTCTGAAAATGCATAGGTTAGAAAAATTTCATAACAAGATTATCTGGTGTCTGGGAGGTGTGGGAAGGAGATAGTGTGTGTCAGTGGGGCAACCAGTGAAGTAATGAAAATTGGATGTGGTGGAGTGATATCAAGGGGAGAAGGAAGGTCTGGTACTTCACCTCGGTGAAGGGAAGGTGGAAAGTTTCTGTGGTGGTGATTGGTGATTTTTGTTTTACTTTAGATTGAAAAGTATGCCCTGAAAACTGGTGATTCATTTGAGGAAATGAATGAAATATTCTTACAAAGCTGATAATTGTAAGTGATTTTACTTTATAAAGCTGCTTTATACTGCTACTTTTATAGAAAGGCTTATTGATTTTCAGAGTCTGAGACTTGTTTCCTAAATTGATCTGTTGCTTGGTGGCATTGTTTCTAAACAAAATGTCTCACTAACTACTTCTAAAATGTCCTTTTATTGAATTACTGTGTACTTCTTATAAGGAAGCTTTTTACAAGAAGAATTACTTTCTGAACTGTATAAACAGTACTACTGTTCTCCTTTTAAAGACAGGCAAATGTGAAGACTAGAAGTTTCAGATAGTCAAAAGTAACTTGCTGGTTTAGGTATTTATTCCAGGTGATTCAAATTATTGTTTCAGAGCTATGTTTTCCACTAGTAGGAACTCAAGTGATATCTAGTACCTCCAAAATTCTCTACCTGCTAGTCTTTTATATAGACATTATGATTTACTCTGTGCAAGTTGTCTGATGGTCCATTTCTTTTGTAAATGTGAAAAAAATAGATTGAACGTCATCCAAAAAGTACAAAAATCAAGAAATATGGATATGAATGGTGTTGCTAACTGTGTTACTAACTGCATTGTTGAATTCTAAGAGCCTAATGAAGTTTAGGATCAATTAACCTTTACAGAACAGCCATAGAATCTGTTAAATGAATGCCACTTAGGAGGATAACACTGCACTTAGTTTCCTTTGCTGTGGTAGAAATGTTGGTTTGCTCTGAAAGATGTGTATAATCTTTGTGGTATTGTGCGGAAGATAAAAATCGCAGTCGGCCCTTCTACACTGATTAGCTAGGAACAGTGCATGCTGGCTGTGGGATGATGCAAACAAATACTAGAATTCAATTAACTCTATTAATCATCTTCAACTCACCTGTGCAGTAGCCTCTGAAAGGGAAGACCCAGCCCACCCAAGTAGGGATCTTACAAGCATCCGTTTGAAGGGCCGTGTATCCTTTGCCCTGGGAGATGAAGATAAAGGTATATGATTGTCTTTTTCTCAAGATGCTTAGTGTTATTTTGGTAGGTATTTGTGGTATCTCTGCCAGAACATACTTCCTAGTGTAGGCAATAAGCATGTGAGAAGTTTAGCCTAGTTACCAGGTAGTGTGGGTAATACACATGGTGGGGAAATGTAATTATGTGCAGCTGTGTTGGTGATGGAGGAGGATGGTTGCTGGGCAGCAGTAGTGCAGTTTCTCCCTGCCACATGAGACCTGAGTACATGGTGTATGGGATAACGGTTATGGGTTACTTAATTTAGAATTGTAGTCCTGAACTTCTGTAGAGTACTTAATTTTTCTCATTTGACCTTTAAAAGAGGATAAATTCTTTACCTAAATCTATATAAAGGACATTGATTTACTGATTCGTTACCCAGTGTTTGCATAATAAATGACTTCCTTTTTCAAAGTTTTAAGTGTTTTACTATTGCTGAAGGAGTAAGCAGGTGGCTGTTTACATGAGCTTTCAATATGCCTGCATCCACAGCAAAACACAGGAGTGTAAAACAGCAGTGGGCCAGAAACCTGTTGGAAAAGACAGCAGTGACAAAGGTTGCACACATTAACTGCCAAAAATTGCTCTTTTTTCTTTTTTTTTTTCCCTTCTTTTTGGGCTAAATGCCTGTCTGCTTCACTGTGTCTTTTGCATGAGGGTGAAGAGAGGACTCTTCTCTTTTTTGTGGTAGTGTTGGCTGCTTATTTAGGTTGTATATTCTGTCCTATTGTTAATATAGTTCCAAAATGAGCAAGTCAGAGGGCATGTACATTCTAATTAGTAGTTATCTGAGACAGCTCTCAGAGCAAAGACCTTTTTTTTAAATTGTTTTGGATCTGAACATACTGAATCTACTTGAATGATGAAATGTTAGTAAGCAAAAAAGCCAAAGTTCTTTGTAGGAAGGCAATTGCTGCATAGCAACTGCACAGAGAGGATGCAATGAAGCTTGCATGTGTTCTCTTTTGTTGCTATTTTTGTCCTCATTTTCTCTATGTTCTGAAATGCACAGAAATTATGAATGTTGTTGGAACCAGTTATTTCATTCATTGCTACTTAAGCCCTTAAAAAAGGCAACAAACAATGCAGTTTGTTTTTTGTATTTGGAGAAGAAATAATAAAGATAATTCAATATGCCATTTACAAAGGGATGCTACAACTGAGTTTTCAAATAAATATGGTCTTTAATCTATGTGAAGCATGTGGGAAGAAAACAAGGTTAAAGAAATATAAAGATTCTCCATGATAGTAGATGTTCTTTCCAGTCTCACTCCATTTTTGTGTTCATCTAAACTGATTTTTGTTGTCTTAAAAGATAACCAACCCTACAAAACCGAAACATACCATAGTTATTAGAACATAATTCAGCTTTGAATTTAATGAGGTCACTGTAAATAACAGCTGGGAAGATGTAAGTAAATAACTTACTTGGAAGAATAAAATAACTTGTAGTGTATCTTTAAAGAAAGTGGTGGCTGACTGGTTTAGGAAAAAGAAATTTGGAGAGTAATGGGATTGTAAAGTGATTCTTAATTGCTAATAAACTTGAGAGTAAGGTTTGCCATGTTGAATAGCATCTGTGGAAAGCATGTTAGTATACAGGTATGGGAGACTCTGCTCTGGACTGTCCTTGTGGATTTGCTGTGTACCAAGCCTGTGTTAGAGGGATTTGTCCAGCCCCACAGCTGACAACTGACTTGGGACTGTGGGGTCCCACTGCAGTAGGATTGCTGTTACTCTGCTTTGTCACCTTTCTGTAGTAGGACAGAAACATGTAGGGCATTGAGATTAAGAGGAGGAAGAAGGAAGCAGGAAGAAGGTCCATTTACTGGTAGGTGACATCAATGGGAAGGAACCTTAAGAAGCCTTTCTACTTTAATGTGAATGAGTCCCAACAGGCAATCATAATGTAGCCAGGTGCAGGTGGATCAGTTGTTAAGGCATCCCATTATCCATCACCTTGCTCTGTCATGTTCAGTCTCTATATGATAAAGTGGAAAAAGTGGTGGTCTTTGCAATTCTAGTAACATATTGTACCTCTGTGTTTTCAGAAAGCCATAGCTGAGGACGCCACATTAGTATGTGACTCCGTGGTACCTAAAGAAGAGAATGAGTGATGTAAATTTGAAAAGGGAAGGCAAAATCTTTTCCTATAGTCAAATAAAGGAGGAAATTGTCCAGAGTGGCTTTTTTGGGCAGCTCCTTTCCTCTGTAATAATGACCACAGGAAAGAGGTTCCTCCCAGTGTGGAACAGTTCTGGAATAGGTCGAAGAGGCTAATTAACTCATTCAAACTAGCTAAGCATCTGAACCAGGTGAAAGTAATTCATATGTTTAAATATAATCCCAATAATTTGTTACTTATATTTCTGTTATCCTCCTTTGATTATTACAAACTTCATTCACAACAAATATTATTTATAAACAATGCCCTTTTACGTTTATACCTTGCCAAATGGTAACATGAGAGCTGAGTAACCAGAATGTGTGAGCCATTCTTTAGCAACAGGTATGAAGATCCTTCACACCCTCCACTGCCTTGACTTAGCAAAGCACTGCTCTTCAGGACAATTTAAACACCATGTGCCAAGGGGTAAAAAGACTTATCCTTCACTGATCTGTAAGGGTTAGTGTGGATGTTGGGAAGGCAGGGCTATACATGGAAATCCAGCAACCATCTTTAAACAACAATGTTCTGTGGCATGCAGTAAGGCAGTGGGAAGTCTGTATTTATTATAAAACATTCAGTTGTCTCTTCTTGTTTAAAATTTTTCTGAAAGACTCCCTTTCACATCAGCAAGGGGCAAGCATGTAATCAAGAACTGGAGTCAGCAAATACATGGTCTTCAGGCTTACAGCAGTGGCTTCTGAGTGGGTTGAGCTCTAAGAGAATGTTCCAGGCTTGCTGAATGGGGATGTGGATGAGATAACTAGAAAAGCAGGCTGAGAATCAGGTCTTCTGCAAAGCTCTCTGATCTGAGTTACTTTTGACAATGAAGTATATCTTCTGAGTTCTGTAATGTATTGCATTTGGTGGGCATTGGGAAAAGCTTTAGTAGATAAGGCTGACTGTTTGGACTGACCAATGCCACTTTTTTGTGGTTCTCTGCAATATCTGGGAACTTTAATCCATGCTTTAGGAAGCTCAGAAGATCCTTCAGGCAGTATCACTGCGTTTTGAGCTCTTCTAGGAGGAATGTGGGTTTTGTACAGAGCAGAGGCTCACCTAGTATTAATAACTCCCTCCACAGCCTCTATAAAGGGCGGTATTTTGGCAACATACAGAAAAGTCAGGACCAGATACTTCACTGTATTTATAGCTCCCTTTGAGCAGCAGGCTTTTATCTGTGGATTCTGGTGACCAGAATGTGTGCTGCCTTTTAGGTAAATTATTCATCAGTTATGAACTGCTGGACACTCAGCTGTGTAAAAGCTATTTCTGAATTTCCAGCAATATGAAGTAGGCCATTCTATGTTCAAATTGTATCAGCCCTTCAAAGATATTTCATGCCAGCTCATAAGTAGATGAGTGTAAGTAGATTATGTGAAGAGCTATTTGTAGGTTGTTGATGAATGAAGTTCCTATAGCCAGGGTTGCTGAAATAACCTAGTATTTGTTAAGCACTGGTACAACTGATGTGGCATCAGAGTACACTGAAATGCAGTGGTGAAAGGGACTAGGAAGGATGATCAGTTCCAGACCAAACATTTGTTTTATGCGTTTTTCTTAAAGATGTCTGACAACACTGTAATATTTCAATATTTCAGCACTATAACTAAAAAGCATTTCCTAAATCACCCATCTACATTTTATCTTCTGTGATTAACATAGTTCTGTCTTTTCTTCCTCAGTGGTCACTGAGAAACTCTTATTTTTTCTATATTATGCTTTGGTTTATTAATTAGCTGGAACACTTCTTTTAGTTTCCACTTTTACAGATTGCAGACACCCCTGATTTCTTTCTTTCTTTTTTTTTTCCCCTCAAAGGACATGCTTTCTAAACCCATTCTTATTGCTGTCATCAGGACTGGCTTCAGTTTCTGAAGATGGTGTCTTAAGTTGGATGTAGTATTGAAACTAAAGCATCATAACTGCTGGCTGGGTTGGAATAGTCACCTCCATGTTTTAAAAGTGACACTTCTCCCAGGTTGGGACTTTTTTTTTTTTTAATGTGTGTGTGTGACATGCTTGTGCTGCTGACTTAGCTTTCTAACTTGAGGTTCACCATGAACTGTTTTATATCCTTTTCAGAAGGAAAATTACCACCAGGTCCTTTTCCCTATGCGTTGCTACCTACCTTTCCCTTCCCCATTCTGCATCTGTGCTAGATCCCTTCTTTCTTCTTGCACCTCATGTTCAGCTGAATGTCAGCATCCTGACTTTACATCATTTCACCAGTCAACTGAGATAATCCTGAATTTTATTCCTTACTTCTGCATTTGCAATTGTTCTCAGCTTGGTGTACCCACAAATTCTTAGTCTCTGTTTGGTTACTCAAAATGATTATTGATTCCTGGATTGATTCCAGGAGACCCACCTTGAAATTTCTTTCCCGTTTGTCAGTGTATTGTGAGTAATTACCTCGAGAGTGATAGTTCGGGTTTTTTTTTGTTGTTGTTGTGTTTTTTTTGTTTCTGTTTTTAAAGCAGTGCACAGGTAACATGACAATTGTCATTTGGCTCTTGTTTCTTATTATCTTGCTTATGAACATGACACATTAGGCAGAGCTAAGAGCTATAGTTTAAAGGAAATTAGTTCATATCTACCACTTCCCCTTTATCTACTGAAACAAGTTCCCCATCGGACACGAAAACCACGACTCTAATCATCCCTTTTGTCTGTGAACTCTTGTCATTCTCTGAGAAGCCCAGTAGATGGCACTCTGGATCTGTAACTCAGTATTTTGAAGTAGAAGTGCTCACAATTGTGTCCTGTGCTGGTTATTTTAAGTACTAGTTTTGGAAAGTTAGGCATCTCAGCTTAAGATTAAAATTACTGTAGTAGTAAAAGTCTTGTTGAAGTGGGTTTGCGTGCACGTTGTCATTAAAAAAAAATCTAATAATCCTTCAGTGTATATTTACAAGGCACAATTTTATATAGTATGTTATCAAGGATGTAAGCCATCTCTGTGAGGGCAGCTGGAACATGTTCCCGTGTTGGCCATGCAGTTCACTTGTGTATCTGTGCCTGATGCATGAAGGCGCAAAACAGGAAGAACAGAGGACTGGGGATCATCCTGTGTTTTCTCCCAGTCTCAGTATGGCCGAACTGTGATTTAGATGAAGGGATGGAGGCTCTTCTTGGATCAGAATGGATCATTATCACCATGATCCATAGATCATAGAAAAGGTACAGTCTGTTTTAAAGACTTCAATTAACATTAGTTCTGCTAATGGCATTAGCTTTGGAATTCTGTTTTTGACTGTATTTCAGTTCCCTGAAAAAAACCCTATTGCATCATTTTGATAGCATCATGTGGCTGCAGTTGGGATCTACTTGCTGAGCACTCTATAGGCTCCTGCAATAGCTTGGGAAGTAGAGCCTGGACCATACTTTCTCTGGGGGCCCAAGACGTGGCTGTGTGGCTGTGTCAGTGTGCTGTGGGCAGGCACTCAAGATACTGGGGCAGAGCAGCTCTCTGCTTCTAGGGGGTAAGTTAGCTGCCAGAGGAGATCTCTAGGCTGCTAGTTCAAATATTTACCACTGAACACGATGGAGCAAACTGTTGCCTATTGCCTTCTTGAATACTGTCTTCCTGATAATTTATTTTTACAGGGCAAAGCCAGTGATGTTTAACTTAACTTTGGTTACGTTAAGGTCTTGGCTTTGTCTTCAAAAGGACTAATGCTTAGAATGCCAGTTAGCTCAATTCATCCAGGATTTTGGAGCTCCTTCTCAACTCCTCCTGACCTGTGAGCACTCCCGAGTCTTCCAGAACAAAATAAAACAAGTTAGCTGAGCCACTTGGCAGTGGTTTGAACTGACTTGTTTGACTTTGCCCCAGAACTGACTAGAAGTGCTTACACAGCCAGTTACTGGATCTCAGCTGGAAGGTGTTAAGGAAGAGCTGAGAAACAGAAAAGAGCAGCTTTCTAAATGGCCTGTGAATTGTATACACTGGATGAGAGGCTTTACATTATCCTGTTGGCTTTCCCTGGAAGACACAAAGTGTGCTCCTATGGCCTGTTCCAGTGGAGGGACACTATACAAAGCTGTGGTATCTCAGCTCCTAGCTAGTATATTTTCCTTCAAAGGTGTGTTCCCTGCCTGTGCGGCACAGATGAGGTTGCTGTGCCTGTAGGTGTCCAACGGAGCCACACAAAGTGCTTCGCAGGGGTGACTTGGAGTGGAGACTCCACTGTAGAAACTTTTTTTGTTGTGTACTTCAGAGAATGGGGAAGCCAGTTTGACACACCAGGTTGTCTAACAGTCTTTGAAATACAAAAGAACTCTATTTTCCCTTTCCTGTTAGTCAACTGGTGTATGTTTTGTATCATGGATTAGTAAGGAAATGATAGCACTTTTTATCCCTACAATATAGTTTTTATGAAGAATAACAAAGTTGGAACATGCATCATGCTCTTCACTTAATGTATTGGTGAATATTTGTGCAGAGAACCACAAATTAAATAGATTATCCTATTATCCAGGAGCTCATCTATATGCAAGATGAACAGCTATCTTACAGACAGAATGCACTTAAATGAAGTATATATTTGTGCTTGGAGTTCATACACATCCCCTCCAGTACTTACCTATTAAAAGAGTTCACAGAAACTACACTGTAAACCTGCTGGAATAATTTTTATTAAATAATTTTCTCTGGTAAACAGGGAAAACAGACCTGCAAGGAGGTTAAAATCTGGGCTTGGCTTCTCCACTAATGACAAACTCGGGCCCCAAAATTTGCTGAGACAGAGATGACAGGCTCTCGCAAGTACATCGGGTCATCCACCCACCCCTCCTTTCTGGTTGCTGCAGGGTACAGGTGCACTCAGAAAGGACTCTGTTGCTTTTAAGCTTTGCTCACACACAAGGCAGAGCAAGAGTTGGGTGTGGGTAGTGCTATACACCTGTCTCAAATGCACTCAAATGCACTAGACCAGCACCACCAAACCTTTCTTTCTTAGCAGTGCTTGAAGAATATGGACTGTAAGAGTACTGCAGCACTATTGGTGGTTTTCTTTCAGTACTGGATGGCCATTTATAACCTGCCAGCTTTTGATGGTTACCACTCAAAGCAATTTGTGTTTAAAGAAAAGCTGCATGGGAACAGGAATGCTATGGATAGGTGGGATTGCCAGTGAGCCCATTCACCCACACCTGCTATGTGCCCCAGCCCAGGAAACAGTGAATGATGCTCAGGCACTGGTGCTTAGTGAAATCTTGGACAAATTTTTTACCTCTCTGTACTTGGTCGCCTATCCCTAAAACAGATATTTCCTTCCCATTGTGGTCTCCTTGGGGAGTTGTAGTTTTATGAATTGTGTTATCCTTTGGCATTATCACTGGTGGGCTTTTTCAAGTGGAGTAGGGACAGGATGGCTTTTCTCTACATTGGGCTGTGATAGTATCATCACAGAGGTAGGGGATTTCCTGTGCAGTGCATCATCCCAAACATTTTTGATGATAGCATCAGATTTTTCTCCTACTTGCCCTTTTCCCTAGAAAGGGGTTAGGCTCTTTGGGTGTTGCCTGACAAAATTTAGGAGGTGGGTGGGTGTGGTGAGATTTTCTGGCTGCACCTCTCTGTAGGGTTACTGCGAGTGCAGAGGGCCCTCAATCCAAACAGGGAGCAGCCTGCACAAATGCAAATAGAAGCAGAAGATTCTCCAAGGCAGCGTGTTTCTTCTTTCTGGAGCAGCTTGCCAATAGAGAAGGAGATTATGTTGGAAAGCAGCTGGACTCTTCTCTTTGTGTGTGCATTTGGCCAATCATCCTTCATGTGAACATCAGCCTCTTGGAAAGATGCAGTTTAAGCCAGGTGTTGGTATTCACTTGCTGTCTGCACACCACAGTAAGGAAATGGAAGGGGAATTTGTAAGCTAGTGAAAGGCTGTCTCTCTAATGTAGAGGAGAACCAGAATCTAGAGCTTGTTCTTTCCTTTTAATCTTGCTGATCTCTCTTCCAGTAGTATTCTGTATGTTCACATGACAAATGTGAAGGCATCCTACAGCAACATCCTGCAGCTCACCCTAACTTCATTGGCTTCTTTCTGCCTCCCTTCAGTACTGTGCCCAAAGGTCTTTCTTGACCCTCAACATATGTACTTACATGCCTCCTGATCCTCTTCATCTTACTTTCAAACTTGGAAGACATGGACAGACATACCTACCTATAGCATGACTGCAAACCCTCATTTTCTTGAGAAATCTTGCTCAAAAGAGCAAAATGTCCAAGTGCAGCCAGTTCTGAACTACTAAGGTGCAGAAGTCCAGCACTATATGATGTATTGTTGAAAACAGTGACAATCTAGACCTTGTATCACCTGTGGAACTGTAGGACAGCAGACTTAGGCAAGTGCTCTTAGTGGAATGTGCTGAAGTGCTTTGTTGAGCTGGAAGCACAGTCAGCCTGTGTCACATGGAATATTTTCATTTGGAAAGTCTCAAATTATTGAGTCAAGTCCTGTAGCGTTTCAGGAATAGCTCAGGAAACTGCTGACAGCTCAGACAGATTGGTGTTTTTCTACCTGAGTTGCTGGCCATTCAAGCAGAGCTCAAAGCAAATCTTTGAGACTTAGGGGAAGCCAGTGACAAATCAAAGAATCTTGTTTAATTTGGCTACAGCCGAATGCTGCACTTCCTTGTGAGGCTTGGTATACTCCTCTGATTCACAAACAACATCTGCTTCTGTGCAGTGACAATTCCTAAGATGACCTCTTGAAGGAAAGGGAGGAGCAAGCATGATTTTCTGAAATGCTGGTAATTCTCGGTGGAGCAATTGCAGGTGTATGCAGAAGGCCGAAGCCAAGTGTGCTGGATGAACAGCTGCATGCTGCCATGGCTGAACACATCTGCTTTACCTATTTCTCTTTGCTTATCCAGCACTGATCACTGATGGCACCATGTGCATGGATTTCAGGGTGCTCAGCCTCCTAAAGTCTAAAGAGCATGGTTAAGTACTCTGCAAGGACTAAGAACCAACGTGTATCTAGGTGTTCCTTTTAGTACCTGATGTGAAGTACTACCATTACTTGAGAGCATCTAAAGGCTAGTGCTTTCACTTCTGCTGGTCTCTAGTCACAGTATTTTTTATCTTGATATACATGTCTCCTACCCACCATGCCTCATGCACATTTTACCTTATGTGGACAAAGCATATGTGGACCTGAGTAGTAGATTTTTTTGACTAGGGGCTTCCTGTAATGGCAACTAGAGGGCCTAGCCTACCCCTGTGGCACAAGCTTTTAAAGTCCCATTATTGCTCTGAATCACACCTTCGTCTTCACACCCTGAGTCATATATTAAAATAAAACTGTGGGAAATAATAAAACCCAGTTATATGAATGTGTTTTTTATTATAAGAGTTCTTAAATTTTTTTTTATTACTGCTTTGAGGCCAACTCATCATCTTTTGTTATGTTCATTACAAAAGGCTTTGCTCCAATCCCTGTTAACTTGAAGGGAAAGGAACACAGTGCACAGGGAGAAGAGCAGTTCCTTGTTGGCATCCATTCCCTTGTCCTCAGCATGCCTCACAGTCTTTACCACAGCTGCTCTACAGGAGCCCTCTGGGGTAGGTGATGTTACAGGGGAGGTTGACCAGGCAAGGTTGCGTAAGATGTCTCGCGGAACAGGGAGTCAGGCTGAGTTCTCTTTCAGTCTCATAGCTAGCACACTAGCTCAGGGCTTCTGTTGCTCCATGTACTCCTGATATGAGCTACTGTCCTTTGTCAAGCAAATAGGAAATAGCTTTCAGCTTTGACGATGTCATGTCTGCTTTATCCCCAGAAGAGTGAGAAGTCCTTCTTGGTCGCAAAGATGTAGAATCTGAGGTTGGAAGGGAGGGGGATGTGGGGGGAAGTAGGAGGCAGAAGGATTGTTTATATTTGCTAATTAGAAAAATATATTGTTCCCATTTAGAAAGGAATAATCTGCAAGATCACATGTTTATTAAGTATTTAGGCTCTGTAGATTGGGGAATGGGTGAAGCCCTTTTCTTCCTAGGGCTTTGTAAATTAGTGTTTTTATCTTGACTGAGGCTTGGGAAATTCCTTTTCATCTTCAGTTTTAAATCATACCTGTTGACCACACGAGTACCAGGACTCCTTGCTCAAAAACCAGTGCATAATCCGTGCCATTTTCTCTCACTCTAAAAAGTAGCTGAATGTACAGAAACTGAGTCCTGGACCAATGCTCCACTGGAGCCTGGTGTCACACCAAAATAAAATAATTTCTCTGTGCACCTGTAGGTACAGTTTCCAACCCCTTTTTGTTGTTGTTGTTTTCATGTGTGTCTGCTTTCTTGGATAGTAGCATAAGCCTTTGTTCTAGGAATAGTCTGATCTTCAAGATCTTCTTCTATTGCAAGGCATGCTACTTTCTGCCATCCCTGTCACACACTTAGGTCACCTGAATTTCTTTTGGCTTTTAGAAGAGTAGGTGCTTCTGAGACTACAGCCTGAAGCTCTGATGGAGCAGGTGAATCAGAAATTTGCTTCCTAGCTACTTTATGGGGATGCTGAAGTCTTCATTACAGATTTGTTGTAGCTTTTTTTTCTGAAGCTTCTTATAGAGGTACTACTCAAAAAGATTTTTTTTTTACTCTTATGGTGTTGCCTTCTGATCATCTAAAATTCAGCTGCCATCAAACTTACAGTTCATAGGTCACCCAAAAACTGCCTGGCATTGAAGACTTGTGGTGGTGAATGACTTCCCAGTAGTCTTTTTATGTATCTGCTTCTGTCTGTTTCTGGACATGTATTAAATAATTCTCCATCATCAAATAGGCGTTAAATGTTCCCTGACTGACCATCCAAAAATCATTTAAATAACATTCTTCTGGTTTATTGAATGTCTTTTGTGACATGTATTATTCTCTGCTTAATAAACCGTACAGGATCTAAAATTGTTGCAAGTCTACTTGATCTCTGAGGATGGCATGTATTTTAAAATGATTTTTACCTGTAAACTCATTAAATCATGAGACATTCTCTGCTTCACTGCTAGGAAATAAATAGAAGTTCCTGTCAGGTAATCAAAAACCCAACAGACCAAGAAACTGGCTCTTGAAAGACACAATAGATCAACAGGATAGCCCCATGTGGAACAAATGCCTGTAAACTGGGCATTGTCTGAAAATAATGTATACAATGGTTGAAACCTCTGGGTACAGCTGGGAAATCCCTGCAGATATTTTATTCCCTGTTCCTCAGTAATTCAGATGACTTTTGTAAGGCTAATACTTGGAGAGCTCCCATGGAAACAAGAACTAACGATAGGTAGAAATAGATCCGGGGAGAAGCATGTTACAAAGGCTTCACAAAAGCTCCTAATCCATGAGATCTAGCATACACTATTGAGGATATTGAATAGTGGATTTGCTCACTGTACATATATGAATCTCATGACAGGTATCTTTCACTAACTGTGGCATTCTGAAAGTGTTCATCCAGGCTCTAATGTCCACCCTTTGTGGTACTGAGTTATAGTACTAGGATATATTATCAAACTGAAATACTGGCTGCCTCTTTCTGTTTCTGTGGTTTGTCGGAGCTTCTGCATTTCTGAAAAGAGGTGTATTTTTAAGAGAAGAAAACGATAGCTTTGAACCTGAGTGTTTCCCCACAGAGTAGCTGTTCATGGTCCTTTTGGTTTTGTGAGTAATCTTTCTGGTCCTGAGCACTCAGTATCTAATATTTTGCATACAGTGGGTGGGTGAATGACTTATATCCATAGCAGTGGTGCCTGTGGGTAAGTAGAACAACTGGGAAATTCAGTTCTTATAAATCTATAAAAATAGCTAAGAGGTGTAATGTACTGTAAAGCTGCCACACTAACACACACTGGGCTGTCTTTTCATTGTTTTGATATGCAGCAACAATTTTATGGCTGTCTCAGAAGGTGTTATAAAGCTTTGTTTCAACATAGATAATATTCCAAATCCAAATTCTGCTTCATTTTTATGTGGTTTCAGAAAACTAAAATTAAAGAGAATGCGTTTGCATTTATGCTGCTTGTCACAATTACAAGGCAAGTGCAGAAATAATGGGAGCTGGTTTCATTTAGTAGCAAAGATTCAGCAATGTTTGTCCTATCCAACTATTGTTTTTTCCTTATAGTGAATTGAGAACCAGAGCTTGAGATGCACAATTATTACCTTCAGTTGCTTGTCTTTACTTTGCTTCTCTTTCCCCACGTCTCCATGGAGTCTTTCAGAAGAGCTGGTATAAGTCAGCTAATACTGAGAAGCACACATGCAAAAGTGTGTCAATCCCCAAAGCAAATAGGAGCAAGGTGGCCAGGTGTGTGTTGTAAGGCAACAAATTCCAGTGCTGCTTTGCTCCTGAGACAGCACCCCAAGAGGTGTTTGACAGTCAGTGATGTCTCCGCTCTGATTCTCACCATTTACTTAGCCTTTGTTCCCCTGCAAACAAACTCTGGACTGCTCCTTCCACCCCCCAGGATGCCTTTTCTTTCTTCCTCCTCCATCCCTTTCAGTGGAAGGGACTCTCTTGTTGACTTTGACTTACATTTATTAGTCTTTTCTTCGTGTTTTCCTTCCTCTTCCTGATGAGGAGAGGAGGTGAAAAAAACTTGAGGAGACTGAAGTGATGATAAACTTGGGTTCAGTGTGAAGAAATGCAAAACTTTTCACCTCCAGCAGTAGGACAGTTTACGGGGCCTTTCATGTGTTACTCCACTGTCCTCTTGTACAGCAACAAGCATTTTTTGTTTTTCAACAGTTCCCAGGGAAGAGGTGGCTCAGATCCTAGCAGAGACGCTCTGTGGTGTGACAGGCTTTTACTTGGACCTGTTGCCCATCTGCATGGTGCTTAGACTAAAGGGAAAAGCAGCCCAGAAAGGTGGCAAGGAGCAGAACAGTGTCCACTCTGATAATGACTTATTCTACTTTGTTTGCTATCTGAAAGGTGAAACAGCTTTGAGTGATAAACTTGCCCCTTGATTTTACTCTGGGAAATCATCCTGACCTCTCCTTCCGTGTGGTTTTTGGCAGTGTGTGTGTGTTCTGTTGTGGTCAGAAGAATGTAGTGTTCTGTTCTGTGACCCAGAAAGCCTGACTAGACCAGTGTCCAGTGCCTACCTGGCAGCTTTCTTGCCTTTGTGCTGATTTCATGTGAAGTTGCTCAGCTTAGCCTGATTTCTTTCTTATCTGCATGCTAGCATCTGTCTGCCATCCTCAGTATATCACAAGTGGTATCATTTGAAGGAGTGGGGTTTCCAGGGTAGGGCCTCAATCCTTCCCTGAATTTTCAGTTCCTTGGTTCACATCAGCAAAGAAGGTTTTTGGTTTATTTTAATCTGTTTATCTGAAAACTGATGACCAGATACAGCTCATGCTGTTTATGAAGGTATAGAAGTCCAGGGAGGAGAGCTATAAGGAATGTTTCCAGGTAGAATTCTGGCTAGCCTTTCCAGAAATACCATATACATATCTTTCCTTAGTGGTTTAGGCCTGTGTCTGTCCAGCTGATACTGGTTGATCCTGTCCTGGGTAATCTGCAAAGTAATCAACATTCAGGTTAAGGTAGAGAACTCAGACTCCCTAACATAAAGGTTAAGAAAATACAGGTTCCAGCAGACAGTTGGCTTAACTTTATGCATATGTTTCTTGTCTCCATGTATTCTGTTTATTCTCAAACATATTTCTGGTGATTAAAATATTAAGTTTACCTTTCAGGTAGGAAAAGCCTTCTGAGGTACAGTTTTCATATAACTGAGGTTGTACAAGAATCAAATAAATTCAATGTCCAAAGCAAATAATGTTCAGTGTTTTTAGTTCCAAAGATGGCAAAAGTTTATGTGCATTTAGCCTGTCCTTTACCTTGTTAGAGAAATAAAATTGAGGAGGCTTGGATCTGCATGTAGCTGGGTGTTAAAGGGAATTGCTGTAATGGTAGTAATGGAGGCCAGGAACTTTGCCCATTTTTATTCTCTCCCTGGTCACTGGAAATCTGCTCAGCTCTCTTTTTCAGCATTAAAATGGGGATTATATTATGCCATTCTTTTCTTGTGGGAGTATGATGTCTGTGCCAAGGTGATTCTAGAAAGATAGCTGAAAATGAGCAAACTACCTTGGAGATTACCACCAGCAGGTGATGCAGACTGATGTGATGTCAGTAATGGCCATTTTGTGCATCTGCACTGTACATGGTTGTTACGTTAGCAAACATAGAACAGAATACTTCTGAGATTGACAGAGAAGACAACATTATCTCATACCTTTTAACTGTCTCTTCTTTGTGTTGGTACAATGTACCAATAGCTGATAATGTTGCTTTTGCACTGTACCAGCAGACTGCAACTCTGGCTGAGAAGTATCATCAAAACACCATGGATGTGGAGAAGAGGGATTAATTCTGAACAGAGGTTTTAAGTGATGAGCATTAGTAATTAGTCTTAAATTCTTTTACAATATAGGTAGTCCTAATTAATAACTGCATTTCAATTTTAGTGGTAATAACAAACAGATCACCCTGATTGTCTTGAGTGATAATGCACAAATCGGCGTATTTTGCCAGAACTCTGGAACTGTGATGACAAGGACCACGAAAGTCTCTTTGTAGATGGAGTGAATTTGAGTCTCTGTGCTGGGTTCTACTCCTTATGCTTCTGTGCTTCTCCCTCTGGGATGGCGAGAGAAGTGCTGGCCTGTTCCTCTCCTCTGGCTGCCCGTACCACAGGCTGGGGGGAGAAAATTAGAAGGAGAGGCAAAAGAGACATTGCACACATTCTTTTCCCTCTCCTCAGAAGTGAGCTAAGGTCAGGGCTTTATTCTGCTAGACAGCTTGCATTCTTTTCCTGCACCCTCCCAATGATGATTTAAAACAAACAAAACCAAACACCCCTCCACCCCCCAAAAAAAACCCAAAACCCCAACAAAGAAGCCCCCACATTTGCCTAAAGCAGGCCTGTTTCTATTTTCGTTGTGTATGAAACAGTAATTTCATTGTTGAGAATACAGCTGAATAAAGTCTACCTGCTTTCCATTAGGGTAATAAAGTATTTATTCCTTCCTGGTAACCCAGAATTCTAATGGGATTTCATCTGCTTTTGCACAACTCTTCACCAGAATCAACATCTCTCCTGTATTTCCCTTGGAGAGGGGATAATATGGGGAACGCACGTTCAAGGTTAGCATTTTCTTTTTTTTTTTTTTCTTCAAACATTGTTTTTAATCTGATTCTCATACAGGAGCACACAGTAGTCAGAAAATCTACTTTGCTTAAAAGGCAAATGTAGACAAAATTTGCTTATAAGAGAGTTATTTTAACTCTTCTAGTACTGGCTCTATTGCAAGATTTGCAAAGGAGAATGTAGACACTTGTGTCTTAATTTTCCAAAGCTTTAGTGTTGTAAAAGGTGCAAAAATTTGCAGCTCGCTCAGTTTGCTTGAATTTACTTTCACTTCTGGGATTTCTCAGTTATTGTGGATTACATGTACTAATTAAGGTTTTTTGTTTTGTTTTTTCCTTGTCAGCAGCACCTCTGAAGGGAAGTTCAGGATTAAAGATGTTTTAAATGCTAGAAGAAGTTCCAATAGAGAGTCAGCAGG
>NW_010206541.1:18126-29712 GCF_000695765.1 Mesitornis unicolor
TCACCAATAATTTTGAAGTATTAAAAAAAAATCTAGATGTGATTAACTTCAAACTGTTTTGAGACCAATGAATGCCAGTGAAGGATCTGATTCAGTAAATGGCGCTTAATACTATGCGATGCTGGCCAGCTAAGCAGTAAGATGTATTTGGAGAATTGGGCCCTAAATATGATTCTCTGGTTTAATCTTAAGCTGTGGGTGAGTAGGTGTATACTGTATGACAGCAAAGTTGCTGTAGTTATTATTCATTAGCTTTAAATAACAGGGTAATTATGAAGGTAAAATTCATATACCCCAACACACCCTCTTTTGCTAGCTTTTCAATTTCTGGAGAATGCCTACAGCCCTCTGCTTTGTGTTGTAAAACAGGGCACTGCCCCTAGTTGTTTCTTTGCTTTTTGCACGCTCCTTGCAAGAATGTGAATCGGGGTGAAAAGGTAGCATGAATCAGGGAGGCAGGCACTTGAAGAGAATAAAAACTCAGTTTCTCCTGTGCCTCCAAGGATAATGAAAGTCACTCTGGTGCCCGTAAACACATGTACTGTACACAGGACTGGTTTCTCTCTGAAAATTCTTGAATTATCTGTTTTTTTCAATTTCTATTCACTTTTCTTCTGGGGCAAAAGCAGGTAGCAGAACAGAGACAAAGAGAACAAGTGACAATATTTTGGGAGGACAGGACCCAGTCTGATAATCTATATCCTAGATATTTAACCATCAAGTGCTTCTGTGTGGCATGGCATGACCAGTGAATTTGTGTTATATAAGCAGAATAGGCAGAGTCTGAACGCTTCTGGATAAAAGTTCAGATTCAGGAATCAGCTTATCTCATGTGGATTGAACCTAACTTCATTTGGAGTCTTGGAATGAAGTCCACAAAAATTACTGTCCTTCTTCCTATAACTGGGGACTGCCACACATGATACGCTGTGGTTATGCTCCTCACATTCTGTGTAGCAGCTTTGATTTACTGCCTTTGTGAAGGGCAGCTACAGCACACGATGCAGGAAGCCTGGCACGCGATGTGTGCCACACAGCACTGCAACCTGTACCTGCAACAGGGGAAAGGTCCTCTGCACGCTTGTGGTCCTGTGCATAACTGCAGACTAACGCAGCCTCATTATACACTTCCTGTGCTGAAAACGCCGTAACCCTGCATTAGACACCAGGACCCTCACCTAATGAAAGGGGTGGGAGATTCAGAAGGGCAGCGTGCTCAGCTGTGCTGTCCCAGCAAGCTTGTCAGTGACAGGCAGCCACTACTTCTTTCTTTTACTGAAGTTGTTAGATCTTGCTGTCCTTCGCCCAGAAGAGTGCTGCAACCATTGGCTAAGGGTTCATTCTCTGTTTCTTGCACTATTGAGCATTGTATTGTGAATACCTAGAAGAACATAATAGAGCTTATGCCTAGAATAAGCTTCTGCATACATAGCTAAGGCCCTCACACAGGATATGATCGTATGCCAAATGTCTTGTAAAGATGAATTCTTAGTGCACGGCACTGTTGGGATAGAAGGGTCACTAACAACCGTACTTGTCGGTCTTCACGTGTGCCTTCTTCAAGGTCCAATCTGGTAGGTGTGCTCTAGAATCTGAGAGTGAGCTTCCTGAATGAGAACAATAAGAGGATGCTGAGTTTGTGATCCTAATTAGATCTGAGACTAAGCCTATTGCTCTTGCAAATGAGAAGTTTTTTCACCACCTGATAATATTCACAACTCAGTAGCAGTGGTGAGGAGCAAAGTACTAATAATAAATACGTCCTAATAAATTTTGAGCCAATTACCTGATGTGTTAGACAAGCACCTAAGATCTTGTGTGGAAATTACCTACTGCATTTTTCCGTTCCAGTGGAGAGGAGGCGAGCAAAGACTGTAGTCTACAAAGACTCATGTGGACCACGATTCTGGTGTGTTTTGAGCTTCAGAGTTGAAATACTGGGCTGGCCAAAAAGTAACTGCATTTTTAAAATAAATGAACATAGGTGTCTTGAAATGTAACTAACTTCATTTTAAACTGCAAATTCATGATGCAGCTTGACAACTGACAGTTCAGATTTGTTTTAGAAAAAGAAATGGTATGGTTTCGTTAACAATTATTTATTTGACATCAATTTAAAAATGCAAGATTAAAAGAAACATTTTCATCATACTTTGCTATATTATTACTGAAAAGGAAAAATGCTGTGTAAGTTCATAAAAAGTTACTATGTGATGTGTATGGTGAAGATGCCTTAAAACTGCAGCAGTGTCAGAATTGGTTTGCTAAATTTCCATGTGGAGATTTTGATGTTAAAGATGCACCACGCTCAGGAAGGCCAATCTAAGTTGGTAATGACAAAATAAAGGCACTGATCGAATTGCTGGTAATCTTAACATATCAAAATTGAGCACTGAAAAACATTTGAAACAATTAGGATATGTTAGGAAGCTTGTTATTTGCGTACCACAGGACCTCAGAGGCATTCATCTCACTAAGCTCATTGACATCTGCGATTCTCTCTTGAACCGTGAAGAAAATGATCCATTTTTGAAACATATGAGAACAGATAATGACAAATGGATCATGTACAACAATGACAAACAAAAAAGATCATGGAGCAAGCATGGTGAACCATCTCAAAGCACTTCAAAAGCAGATCTTCACCAAAGGAAGGTTATGCTGTCGGTCTGGTGGGATTTCACAGGTATTGTTTAATTTGCATTGCTTCTAAGGAACCAAGCCATTCATTGAGATGTGTACTGTCATCAGCTGGATAAATTAAATGATGCCATCAAACAGAGGTGTCCAGAATTGGTGAATTGCAAAGATGCTTGTTTCTCCATGATAACACTAGACCACATACAAGTTTGGTCACTTGTCAAAAATTGTTGCAGCTTGGATGGGATGTGTTACCACATCCACCATATTCACCAGAACAGGAACTATCAGACTGCCATTTGTTTCGTTCTTTACAAAATTTCTTGAATGGTAAAACTGTCACTGCTGATGAGGATATCAAATTGTCCTAGGAACTGTTTTTTGCCAAACAAGAGAAGAAATTTTTTTGAGCGTGGAATCATGAAGTTGCCTGCAAGATGGCAAAAGGTAACTGAACAAAATGGACATTATCCTGTTTAATGCTGTTTTTGTTTCCCATGAAATATTTAGAACCATAGAATGGTTTGAGTTGGAAGGGACGTTAAAGCTCATCCCGTCCAACCCCTGCCATGGGCAGGGACACCTCCCACAGACCAGGTTGCCCAAAGCCCTGTCCAACCTGGCCTTGAACACTTCCAGGAAGAGGGCATCCACAACTTCCCTGGGCAACCTGTGCCAGTGTCTCACCACCCTCACAGTAAAAAATTTCTTCATAATACCTAGTCTAAATCTACCTTCTTCCAGTTTAAAACTATTTCCCCTTGTTCTGTTGCTACCTGCCCTTGTAAACAGTCCCTGCCCAGCTTTCCTGTAGGACATTTTCAGGAAGTGGAACGCCACAATAATGTCTCCATGGAGCCTTCTCCAGGCTGAAAAGCCCCAACTCTCTCAGTTGGTCCTTGTAGGGCAGGTGCTCCAGCCCTCTGATCATCTTTGTGGCCATCCTCTGCACCTGCTCCAACAGCTCCATGTCCTTCTTGTGTTGTGGGCTCCAGAACTGGACACAGTACTCCAGGTTGGGGTCTCACCAGAGCAGAGTAGAGGGGCAGAATCACCTGCCTCACCCTGCTGGCCACACTTCTTTTGCTGCAGCCCAGGATGTGGTTGTCCTTCTGGTCTGCAAGGACACATTGCTGGCTCATGTTGAGTTTTTCATCAACCGACACCCCCAAGTCCTTCTCCTCAGGACTGCTCTCAAGCCATTCTCCACCCAGTCTGTATTTGCGCTTGGGATTGCCCCTACTCAGGTAGGGGTAGGACCTTGCACTTGGCCTTGTTGAACTTCATGAGGTTGGCATGGGCCCACCTCCCCAGCCTGTGCAGCACCCTCTGGATGGCATCCCTTCCTTCCAGCTTTTGAACTGCACCACCCAGCTTGGTGCCATCTGCAAACCTGCTGAGGGTGCATTTGATCCCACTGTGCATGTCACTAACAAAGATGTTAAATAGTACTGGTCCCAGTACCGATCCCTGGGGAACACCACTTGTCACTGGTCTCCAGTTGGACATAGAGCTGTTGACTGCAACTCTCTAGGTGTGACCATCCAGCCAATTCCTTTTCCAGTGAGTGGTCCATCCATCAAATCCATGATTCTCCATTTGCCTTTCATTTACCCAGGGAAAAAAAAAGCAATTACTTTTTGGCCAACCCAATAGTTTTAATGTGGTAACAGGCTGGTGCAACTTCTGTTGCAGCTGAAATGCTGAGGACACTGGAGATAGACAGACTTGTGGTAAGGGACGAAATAAATTGTCAGAAACCTGAACTTTTTGGAAGAAAACTGTTGCTATCTTGGGAAGTAGTATGGAGTACTACTGGTACTGGTGAGGCTAACCATAACAAAATGGTTATTATAGAGCTAATTCTTGGAGTCTAATGGAGGCTTTTCAACAGTGAGCTACTTTGTTGCTGCAGTGTCTGGGTGTTCTCGGGGCCCCTTTTATTGTTCTGAGATATCCTATTATATTGTAAAATCTAGTTTTAAGAAAATGTTGAGTGATATGTAAGCTGTTGCATATCTTTCTGGGCAACAAATGGTCTTCATGTTTAAAAAAACCCCAACAAACCTACAAACAAAACAAATCCACCAAACCAGATCTCAATAAAAAGTCCCTTTTCAGTGTCACCAAATGGAAAAATTAACAGTAAGAGTCTATGCCTGTAAGGAACGGTAGAGCTCCTATCCAAGTAGCCTGGACAATTTGGCTCTTTTTTTCAAATACTGAGCATTTCATTAGTAGAGCCCTGTCTTTGCCTCCTTCTGCCTCCATCTTGCTCTCTGTCCTCAAGGCAGTACTGTTATTTTTAAACACCTTTGCAGGTTGGAAAAAAACAATCTTACTGGGGTCTTCCAAGAACTATCCTGCTCTGCCCATCTGCTTCGCTGTGTCCTCCAGCAGAAATGGGACACACTGGGCCATGTAGCATGGCATGTAGCTGTGTGGAGGACTGGGCAACAATTCTGTTTGATATTATGAGAGTATTTGAGAATTTACTGAAATAAGGTTGGGATCTCTGTAAGAAATACATGAAATACAGCATTTTACACAATAGGAAAATGAAAGCTGATACAGAAATAATTAGTGCCAGATAATCTGTGGTAGTGTGGTTGTTTGCATTAGACCAAATATTGTAGCTAAGTTGCACACAAAATGTGGTGAGAAAAAATGGGTCAAAAACACATACACCACCTTATTGCACAATACTGTAAGCTGTATGCATGTGTGAGAGATGTATAAAAATATATACATTGCTCTCTTATGCTTGGACCTCACACTGCATAATTTCATAAACAGAATCTGTAAGTGCATATTGTATTGACCCTTTGGTTATTTTTATTTCATATCACTAACATTTTTTTTCCTAATAATATTCATCTGAGAACATCTGAGAGCAGACCAGCTCTTCAAGGGAAGTATATTTACCTGTGGATTACTTTGCCAATGGCCTCTGGTTCCATCACAAATTTTGCATCCTAGTATCACAGAAACACTAAACCATTCTGACAGGCACGTAAACACTGCAAACAACTTCTGAGTCCTGGAGACTAAGGCCTTTACCTTTGCAAAGTAAATAATCAAAGTTTGGATGCTGAGCTTTGGATGCTGATGACCATGATGGATTATCACAAATGCAGTCTTCTTCATAGGAACTGTTGGTGCTCAACATCTCTGAAAGAGTGGGAGAGGATAGGTGTCTCAGGTAGAATACATTGAACTGACACTTCTGTGGATCTTAGCCTCACATTTATCAAATTTAGCCCTGATACTTAGACTGTTGATGTATCAGGCAGGAACAGGACCTTTTCTTGTTTTCTTTCAGTGCTCTGTTAGCCACAGAGTCATTCTTCTTGTGTTGCTCTAATGAAATGGTTGGCATGTCAATCCATTACTTCAGAGGTTAATGGCTACGTGGAAAGTAATATAGCAGGCCCTTGTGGCAAAGCAGAAACCTTATCACACTATTTCCTTTCTGATCCCTTCAGTTTTGACAACTGTTGTGTGGGCAGGGGGAAAAGCTTTTTTTCTGTCTTGATTTCTCTCAGTGATATGGGTCAGTGAATCTAAGATTTTTACAGTGAGGTGAATCGAATTTTATGTTCCTCTTCCTTTTTCCTTGTCTCTTATTTTTTTTTAAAAGAATCAGTGTGTAGAAGTTTGAATCATTTTGTAGATGGAAACGAATAAAAATTGGATTATAGACTCTGAGAAAACTAGATTGTAAAAGCAAGACTCTTATAAAATACATGTCTACTTATTAAACAGGATTAGCTCTGTCATACAAGTGTTCAGGTGTACCAAGCACAAGCAGAAAGAAAGAAATCTTCTCACCTTTAGAGAATAGTTTTCTATCCTATTCCTTATGGTGTCCTGTACCAGCATAACATTATAGTTTCAGTTAAAAGCTCTACATTTAAAAATAAAAAAATAAACCCCTCATCCCCTGCCCACTTCCCCCTCCTCCACTGCTTTTCATGTAGAGACTGAACAAAATTGCAAAATATTTTAAACAGGAAAAGCTGCTGCTAGAGTAAAAAAAAAAGAGGAAGGTTTTATTGCTAAATTAGGAAGTGGAAGTTCATATGAAAGACATTTTCCTCAGGAAAAAGATTGGTAAATGTGAGGCAAGGTGATGTGCTATTGCAATATAGCTGACTGCCTCTCTCTAATACACAGTTCTTCCAGTATCATATTTTATCTGTGTACGTTGCGCACCTGATACCCAAAGAACAGTAGCAAAGAATGGGATTCTACATGATGGTCTGGGTAGTGAGTGAGGTTCTGTAGCAGCAATGTATTTGACATTAGTGACAGCTAAGGATTGGCAGCTCTTCTTAGCTCTATGGTTTTTTTGGTCTGCCCTTTGTCTTCTTACAGGGCCAGTAACAATGTACAGGAATCTGTATTGCATTTTGCTGTCAGGATGTGTTCTATGCAGATGATGGTTCATTATGAGTATTTAACTGTTTATTCAAAAAGTTTTTTCTGGAACATTTTAGAGGTAAACAGCAATGGCAGAAAATCATATGATTTCTCATTCAGCTTCTTTTTAATTTCAGAAGAGTGGCTTAGAGTTATTAAAGCATGTTTCCCCAAATCAGGGCATACATATTTATCATAAGGCATAACAGCTTATTGTTACAGTAGTTTGTCATCTCTTTTTTTGTGCATTAATTTACTTGTTCATTCCAGAATGCATGCTAAGGTTTTTCTGTTGATGATTCCAGCTACTTGGTTTAATTAATTACAGTTTGCTGAAAACCCACGTGAAATAGCTGGTCTCCAACCCAAAAATACTTAGGAAGAAAGAAAAAAACAAACATCCTTACACTTGTGGATTATATGGGTGAGATCCAGAAGTTCAGATAGAAAATGCTAAAAGATGTTTCTTTGGGGAAAAGGAGGCTTAGCAAGATATCATTTAATACTTTTCCATTCTTTCTTCTTAGAGGCATGCAATAAAGGGACAAGTCCAGTGGTCACACATGTAACAAGAGACATTCCAACTAGATATGAGGAAATTTTTTTTGCTATGAAGGTGGTCCAACACAGAGAGAGGTTGCTCAAAGAGATTGCAGAGTCTCCACTCTTGGGGATGTTCAAATACTGAGCCTTGACCAACGTGCTCCAGCTGGCCCTGTGCTGAGCATGGGAGTTGGGCTGGGGCCTTCAAAGGTCCCTTCCAACCTCAGGTATTCTGTGATCTGTATGTGGTTCTGTATATCTTAGTTCCATAAATTACTTATTGTAGGCCAAACTTTTTAATAGTGAAGCACAAAAGTAGGAGATGTGTTTTCTATTTACTAGGTTAAGTAATTTCTCTATGAAAATTGGGTAAATTCAGCATATGTACTTTTAAATAGACTCAATCCTCTGTGTCTTATTTCAGTTATTTTAAGAATAATGATTTGTCCTGTCTATTGTCACTCCCTTGATATTGTCATTTTATGGACGGTTACTATCAGATTGATAATTTTCTGTCCTGCTTTCCTTGGGAGGACCAACCATGTTAAACTGTATTTAAACACTGCCAGTTTCAGTCATTTGGCTAATAATTGGTCATATTTGCTAATAATTTTCAAATAATAGATCTGAGACACTTATAACAAGTTTCACTGGTTGAAAAAGGCTTTTCCCTGCATTATAATTATTTAATAAGCTAAGAAAAAAGACTGAAAAAAATCTGTTCTTTTGCAGATGTTACATCTCTTGTAATGTGAAATGTTATTCTAATGCTTTAGAAAGTGTTTATCTTTGGTCTAAGCAATTATCTGATTGGCACCTTCTTTCTTTTTCATCCTCCACTATCTTTTCTCTTGTCTGATTCTTCCGTTTCCCCCCTTCTTTTCTGAGAACTGAATAATAATTAAAAAGTCTCATTAAAATATACTTGGTTAAATATGTATGTTTTAACAATTATTTCTAATGGAAAACTCTAATTGTGATGGCTGCTGCTATTATAAGTATTTTGAAATAATTCTAGATTTGGAAAAGGCATCTTGTGTGGACAGACAAAGCCTTTCCCTCCCAGAGGTAATTTCTATCCTGACAGTGCTTGATTCAACATGCTTGGACTATGTATGAGATGGAAAACTAGGGAATGGAGAAGCATATGTAGAGCCTGAAGAAAATAGTCAGTTATTAAAACAATTTAGCTTGCCATTAAATCTCACAATTTTTGAATATAAATAGGTTGCTCTTCCCTTTGCCTCTTCTGTCATTTTATTATAGCAGAAAACCCGGTGCTGAACAAAATAGGCAGGGTAGCCAGGCAGTTCAAACACAACTAGAAGGCAGGATCTTGATTTTTGGTCAGACTCCACCAATGACAAGCTGTATCATCGTGTGCAACTTACCAAACCTCTGAGTCTCTGCTTACTGCTCTGTAAATGTCGTATAACTACATAGGATGCTGAGAGGTTTAATTAGAATTAATTTTAGTCTTTCAAGTACTTTGTGTTTCTCAGATGAAACGTGCTGTGCAAGTGTGAAGGATAATTATTATGTTGCGTCTGTGTTTTTCTGATACATCATTACTATTCTTTTATTAACCCTGTTTTGAAAAAAAACACAAACCATGGTACTTACTGGTTTTCAGGTTTGTTTGTATGGTTTAAAGTTAGTCCCTGTGAGCACAGTAAGTAATTAAACTAATATTGGCATTGACATGTGGGTTTTTTCATATGAGAATGTTAATGGCTATTAGTAGATTGTCTGGCTGTTTTGATACTTTGAGCACTTTGAATCATGCACTGAAGTGTAAGGTGGGTCATATTGCTTTTAAATATAGTGAAGTAGCCAAGCAATAACAGCCTGCAAAGTCTCTGCTGATGGCTTCCTTGTAGCTGGTCAGGCTTGACCCAGATGGCATTACAGAGCAATCCTTCAGAAAATTGTGCTTGCAATCAGTGCCTGGTGCCTCCTTAACTGTTTGCCAGTCTCTTCAGGAGCTAAGCATACCTTATGCAACAGCCCACTGCCTGTTTCTTCATTTGTTTCAACTGAAACACTGAGGTCCGAGGAAAGCTGAGATACCAGGGGATGACACGTAGCACATGGAAGCATGCTGTCTTGTTGGATAGGAGATAACTGTGTTGTTTCCAGATGGAATCGCTGCACCATGAGAAATAAAAATAACTGATTGTAGCAGAAACTCCATGTCCCAAGGACATAATAATTCAGAAGGTGTTGAGTTATAAACTGTGCTTGTACTTTAACATGGATTTGAGCATGTGATTGGGCTTTTCTTGTAGCTGAGTGTTCATGAGCCTTAAATAGAGAGGCAGCATTAATAAGTAAGATCAGATCATTTTGGGATAATGAACTTCTTTCAATAAGGTTATTGTTTTACAGGCAGATCGCTCTTTTTGTCCTCACTTACCGTGTACTAGAAAGTATGACTATACAGTTATTCCAAGACACAGGACTTGTGTTAATTGCAATGAGATAAACATGTCTGGAGAGATAGTCTTTTCCAGTCAATGCCACAGATGTGATGAAGCTGGCTTACCTTGCTGTTACACACGCTGTCTGGGAAACTGCTTGGTGGCCTCCTATTCTAGCAGAGGGTTAGAGCATAAAAATAAAAAGGGGATGTATGGGTTTATGCCATTTTTACACTTTATAGGTGCCGCGTGCAGATGATTGTAGGTGTACCACAACGCTACCTAAGCAAAACACAGACCCAGCTCATCCACCGAAGCTGCATTTTTGCCTTTCTCCAGCAAACCCACTCAAGCAAAGTCCTTAACAGTGGCAGTTATACTGGTATTGTTGTTTCTGCTGCCTCTGTCAAAAGTACTCAGTCCCATTTGATGATCCTGACAGATGCAGTATAGGGTTGGCCAATGTGAGCTTTGTCAACTTATTGCAGTAGACTTCTTCACTACCATAGAATAGTTACTAACATCAAGATTCCAAACTTACACAAAAAGTGTTTCTTAAATGCTAATCCATCTCTGATTAAGGTCTGTTAACATGGGGACTCCAGGTTGCTAGCAAAGTGTCACATGCTAGTTGACTGTTCTTTTGCAAGTAGGCATAAAAGAGTGCACACATTTTGTAAGGCTTGTTAGCTAAAAAAGCATATTTGTTATGCTTTGCTGTTATCAGAAGGAATGGTGTGGTACTGGAATGTTCTCAGAGCAGGGATTAAGTAGTGATAGATTTGATGACCCCAGCAGTTCCTTGTTTCTCCCTTGCCCTCTGTGTCAACCTACCTTAACACATAGGATTTGAGAACTGAAGTCATGTCACTAACGAAGCGTTGATCGTGCTGTAATGTCCAGTGACCACTTGGATGCCTGGGGTCTGATGGTTCTGGCACCATACTGGGCAGACAGCAGTTTGCTGTCCAGCACATCTCTGTTACCCTTTGAGAAATAACTGATCATGGATATGAACCTAGCTGAACCATTAACAAAGAGGCTACCAGGTCTATGAAAAGACTGACACACTGAAAGGGAATGCAGATGGGTACTACACATTTGCAAGTGTTTATTATTTGAAGTCTGTGACTGCGAAATACATAGAATGAAAGGGTCAGAAAAAGACAGTCTGCCTTGCTGGCTTTGCTTTCAGATTTTAGGATCAAAAAGAAAAAAGGAGGAATATGTCACATTGCAGGTAATTAAGGATTCATCAGGAAATAAAGAACACTTAGTCCCTCTCATAGCTTTGAGGACAAAAGGTGAAGGGTATCTGGTATAATATCTTCCATATGTGGCATGCTAATTGGAGGGATAGAAATGAGGTATTTGGAAAGCTGAATCTAAGCTCTTATAAATGGAAATTGCTTTTGCTTAACGAGTTTGCTGGTAGGCTCAGTGCTTTACACTTGGAAAATAAGAAAAGATTCTTGATTATATGTTTGTAAATTAGGGCTAGCCTATTTGTCAAGTTAGCCCTAATGATTTAATAACTTGTAAGTGAAGAATTATTTTTTTC
>NW_010206541.1:29743-45774 GCF_000695765.1 Mesitornis unicolor
TATAAATATCTGGGATTTGAATGATGATTCTTATGCATTGCAGTGTCTTCTCATTACCAGTGCCTAAGAGTTGCAGTAAATGTAGTCTAGGCTGTTGGCATTTTAGCCCGAGTCTTTCCAGAGTTTTGAAAACCTCACAATGGGAATGGCTTACGGAAGTTGTTTGCTCCTCGAATGTCAGAAAAGTGTGGGGCTTATTTTGATTAGGTATAGCTTTATTTTTGAGGATGAAAAGGCATCACCACCCCTTGGTTTTGATAAACATCCCCTGGCCCAGACAAAATGGGTTCCAGGTAGGTCAAGCCAGAACAAAAACCTTCTGGGCAGTTATGTCCTGTGAATTTACACGTTCCTGTGGGACAGAGAGGACAGGATTTCTCTTTGAGGGGCTGTAACGTGCAAAACGCCGAGAGACGGAGTTGCACAATATTCCCGCTAGATGGCAATTAAAACACATCGGATAAATCCGGCTGGAAAAGCTCGCCAAAGCTTTCGCCTCTTGTAGCTTGCTTCAAAGTGTTAAAAGCTGGGCTTTGGAGTAAGACTTTGGGATATCTGTATTTTCCTTGGAGTAGAGCATGCAATAATTTCCATATGACAAAGGAAATATTGTTTAAGCTGAACCGAATTTTGGACTGCACATTTGGATTCATACAGGTCTTGGCAGTTTTGGAAAGGATGTATTTGGTTTCTGTGCTGTAGAACCCCCACCTCCTTGGGGAGGGGGAGTAGTAGAGTCAGCAGCAAGTAGGAGAGGTCTTGGCAGGGTGGCCTCTTGGAAATTAGCTGCCAGGAAGCCAGAGGAGCCCTAATTAAGCAGGCAAGTAGAGCCTGATCCAAAGCCTGCTGAAGTTAATGGGAGTATCTTGAGTTTGTGCATTTTTTTTCCTATTTCCAGGTAAATCTACCAAATTAGTATGTCCTCTTCAGCATTCTGCTTTATGTGCATTACGTAATCTACTGCGATTTCTAGCATACTAGGCATAAATGCATGTCTGTGCTATGTATAATGAAGATACGGCATTCATGTGCTCTGTATGAATAACTTACAGGAATACATGTGAGGTAATTGAATTGTTTTTCTATTTTTTTCCTAATTAGAGTTTGAAACAATATAATTTTCTCACATGTGTGTTGGAGAGTATAATTTCTTCTGAATGAAGGGGAGGGGCACCTTTTATCCTGACTTTTTGTCTCAATATATTTCAGTTAGAGTTCTAATTAAATGCAGAATGTCACATGTTGGGCTGTCCTAGTATACACCCAGGGACCTTAATAACAGCTCATCCTGGACTTACAAAATGCCATAGCTAGCAGAATTCAGACAAAAGCTACTACAGAGTTAGTCTTGTTTCTCTGTTTAAGGTTGTTCCAGTTACTGGAATGTTCATCTCAGAGATAACTAATGTAAAATACTGGAAATTACTCTGTGCTCTATAATCAGGAAAAAATTCCCCATAGATTCAGTGGGAATTCTGCCTGGGTAAACCCACAGGTATTGTGTGCATTGTGAGATTGCATGCAAAGGAAGATAATCCCTATAAACGAACCTTATGACCTGATTAAAAAAAAATATCTAAATAAAGATTAATGGAAATAGCTTCTCTGATTACACCACTACTTTATGCTTATTTGAGCAACTTTAAATAGATAAGGACATATGAGTTTCAATCTGTGCCTGGTGCCCCAGAGTAACTGAAACTCCCCTTTGTTGCAGAAGTGCTGGCTACAACCACTGTAAAGCAGTAAAACGCCTGTCAGATATTCTTACAGAATTCTGGTTTTGTCTGTCAAAGTTTATTCACACAATGTTAGTGTAATTTTTGTACTTATTTTAAAAGATACACTTAATCCTTTCGTTACGGGAGCAGAGCATATGAAAAATGGAAGATTAGGACTTTCAAGATTTTCATATTGGTAAGTCACAGTTGGGTTCAGATAGCTTTACACTAGGTTTTGTACAGAGCTGAGATGTTTGTGATTGCAAAAGGACAGTAGTTTCCTAATGGCTGACCATGACTGCTACATGTTGTACACAGAGAAAGTTTTCGTGTTTTTCAATTTAGTTGAGTTGATGTTGTATCTCTGAAAGGCTCAGTTTACTTCTGCAAGATGCTGCGCTACAACTCTGAGGAAGTAAAGAAGTTGCCTGTTTGTATGCATGGGTGACATAGCTGTCTTTTACCATAAAGACAGATGAGTTTGTCCCCATCTCCCCTCAGCCAACTCTTGATACACTCCAGGTAGACACTTTAATATTCTAGGCTTGGGTTCCCTCTCTTACCCTTTCAGCTCTCTCATCCTCTGATTGAACCGCCATGCCATGTTTTTCAACGTAGTGATCAGGATCAATTTGCAAGGGCTCATAGCTGCATTAATTTGGAAAGAAATGCAAGACTTGGTGTTCATGTGGGTACTTAGTGAGATGGAGGAAACTGTTGATTTGAGTCCTCTGATGAAAGCTTTCAGACTTGGAGAGTAGATTCAGATAGGAATGCAGTTCTGAGGCAGTGAAGGCCTTAAGGCCCTATGTGGAGCAGCATAGGGCTGTACAGTTGTACCAAGGCAACTGCTGAAAAAGCTAGTTTAGATATGGAAAATGCTATAATTGTGTTAGTGAATTGTTCCTATGGGTCAGCCTGCCATTCTTCTGATGAGGATAAACCAGCTAAGGCAGAGCATGGAGTCAACACATTTGTATTGTGTCTGGTACCTGAGTGCAGTCACTGAGAGCTTGTTTCTGTCTCTTGAAATGGCTTTACACCCTATCTTGTATGTGGCCTGTGGAGAGAGCAGAGCCCTGTATCAGCTCCATGTGGAGGGCACTTAGTCTCCAGAGGGGATACCTAGGCAGGTGGTTCAGTGGGCCCATATTGAGCAGCAACTGTGGATTCATAGTTCAGACCACCTTCCTGAGGAGAGGTGCTGACTCCTGTTCCCTCAAAGAATTAAGTACAATTAATTTATTTTAAAAAGTGTTTTTACCCACTTTTGTGTATAATAGTCCAGCAGTTTAATGAGGAATCATAGAATATATTGAGTTGGAAGGGGCCTTTAAAGATCATCTAGTCCAACCCCCCTGCAGTAAGCAGGGACAATGTTACCTTGAATATGTCCGGGGATGGGATCTCCACCATCTCTCTGGGCAACCTGTTCCAGTGGTCTACCACCCTCAGATTGGAGAACTTCTTCATAATATCCAACCTAAATCTACCCTTTTCTAGTTTAAAACCGTTACCCGTCGTCCTATTGCTACATGACCTTGTAAACAATTCTTCCCTACATTTCTTACTGGCACCTTTCATGTATTGGAAGGCTGCTATAATGTCCCCCCGGAGCCTTCTCTTCTCCAGGCTGAAAAACCCCGTCTCTCTCAGCTTGTCTTCATAGGAGAGGTGCTTCAGCCCTTTGATTATCTTTGTGGCCCTCCTCTGGACCCCCTCCAGCACTTCAACGTCCTTTTTGTGCTGGGGACTCCAAAGCTGGATGCAGTATTCCAGGTGAGGTCTTACCAGAGCAGAGTAGAGGGGCAGAATCACCTCCCTCCATCTGCTGGCCATGCTGCTTTTGTTGCAGCCCAGGATATGGTTGGCCTTCTGGGCTGCAGATGCACATTGGTGGCTCACGTCCAGCTTTTCATCTACTAATACCCCTGCATCTTCCTTCTCCCAGGAGAGCTGGATCAGCTGCCTGTAAGGAGGAATACCAGACTGTATGAGAGAGACTGAGTGCAAGGGAGGGAATGAATCTGGCAGTTAGTGACTAAGGAATTCACCAGAAATCAGGGTTCAGTCACAATTCCAAACAGTTCCCAGGTAAGATTTCTGAGCACCTGGCTAGAGAGACAGGTTCATGTTGGCTTCTCTTTCTTTTCAGGTCCAGTGAATTCTGAATTCTTTTCTGCACAGGAGCTCTTCAACAGTCTGCATTGCTCTCTGACTGCATTTTGAAAGAGTGGAGTCTTCTGATTGCTGCCAAGCACGGCTGAGACCATCTGGCAAGTCAGGAGGCTTTGATGGGCAGATACTGAATTCTTGCATCCTGATCCAGGTTAGTGGTTTTGTAGGTGCTGAGCAGAACTCAAGGAACAAGATGATATGGTAAAAATTAATTGTTCCTCTGGAATTAGGGCATATCCAAATAAGGTATCAGGTTTTTGCATCACATTTTTGTCCTAAGGTACCTACCTTCTTCCTAAATAATACTGTAAAATCCCAGCATCTTTCATGAGAGTTAATCCACAGCTCCCTACACATCTTTGTAAATTAAGGTGGCCTGTTACTCGGCATGCTTATATATACTAGTTTGATATACTTCAATTGCATTAGGATATGCACAGGACACAAAATACCTTATACGTTCAACTTAGTTATTGCAAAGCCTTGACTGACAGGCTATTGATAGAGTTGTCCCGTGTCAAAAAGGAAGTGTGAAAAAATACAAGATGGTGACAGTACAGTCCCTGAGCATTAGCTGTCAGAATCCTGAGAGAAGCATATGTTCAATTGCTGTACATGACAGCATGTTAACATTGTTCCACTGGTGCTTAAGGATGAATTTTATAGGATTCCTTTTAGTGTCTGAACTGATCTGAGAGTCTACAGAATTGAAATACACAGAATAAGTTAGTGTGGGACTTCTTTACCCTGAATGAGGTGCTATGACAGATCCTACAAATAAAACATGGAAGGTTTCATTTTGCTGGCAACAGGAGATCTGAGCAGAGCAAAAGCCTTACAGAATAGTGCGATAACCACTGGAGAATCCTTGGTCAGAGGGGACCAATGTGCTGATTCATGCTCTGGCACTTGGAGTGATTGTGCTGTTTGTTGGGAATCACTTCATTGTATCAGTGGAACTGAGATGGAAAAAGTCTAGGAATTCATTCTGGCTCTTCATTAGACTTCATGACTCCTGGCTGCATTTTACATTGCAGTATCTTTCTGCTGCCAGAGAAGGTTTGAAAGAACCATGCGGTAATGTTCCCTGCCAGGAGTGAGCCTGATATTAGATTGCTGGTAGACTTCTATCTCGTCTCCTCAAAAGCACAGATGACCTTCGGTTCCCCTTTCTTTAGTAATTCCAGGCAAGTTAATGGTTGCTACTGGAGGTTAATTAAAAGGTGGAAAGATGTCCAGAGAATGGAAGGAATGTAGTTCTGGTGAATAAGTCATAGAGCAGGAAATGTGAGAAGACCTGGGTTCCAGTACCAGTTCTTTTGCAGAGTTATCTGTTTGCTGCCTTTTTGGTTGTCTGTGAAATAGAGCTAGAAATTTTACCTCTGCTTTGGCGTATTTGATGTTTGTGGATGAAAAGGTCTACTTAACTGCTAAGCAAATCTTATAAATTGCTTTTTAGATTGTGGGACCATCTCACTTCAGATATAAGCTCTGAAAGTCCATCAAAAAATCTTCACTATTCAGGTGAAATTATTTGGGAATGAGTATCACGATTTTAGATGCAGCGAAGCTATAACAATATTACAGTGCTGTAGTGTTTCAGTTCCTCTTCGTTGTATGAAGAGATGACTTAATTTTGAAAATTGCCAGGTGTTGCTAGACAGCAGAAACAAACAAAAACATTATTACAATTAATACAGGTAACATTATGAAAAGTAATGGGCAATGCAATGGTAGAACTAGTACTTATGTACTTATCCTAAGCTGTGTCTTTCTTGCTGAGGAAGGGGAAGGGAAGGTATAGCTCAGTAGTTTGAAGGTGCTTTTTGAAATGTTGAAGGTGCTAGTTTGAAAGGTGCTTTTCTGAGAGTTTTGTCTGGTAGTGGAAGAAAAAGCCACATATAACACCCAAAGTGAGAGAGGATGAGTTCTAAGCTTTTCTGCTGGATTGCTGTGTTCCAGCAGCAGTTTTAATGGATATCTGCCATAGTTCTGCTAAGAAGGGGTTCCAACTCTGCTCACATTTTATATATATATACACACCTATAAAATGAAGATATATTGTAGTAAGCTCATCTTCTATTTAACCACAAAGATATGGGTTACTTTTGCTTGACAGTCAGCTGTTAGCTATCTTTGCTGACATGGGTTATCCCATTTGAGATGTTTTGGGTTTTGCCATCATTTAGTTTGTTTAGCTTTAAAATACTTTATGCTCATGTTACCTTAAGGAAAGCCTTAAGACAGCAAGTAAATCCCAAATGCTATGAACTCTGTGATGTGTCTTCCAACTCCCAGATGGGAATGTGTCAGGAGGAAAGAGATCAGCCGTGAGTGTTTGTATATGAGCATTCAAACATATAAAGTCATGTCTCTCTTCTGTTGACTTCCAGTTAAAGGTTTCCTAGTTGGTATCCTGGGGGAGATAAAGGGCTAAGTATGACAAGGAGAGCAGGCAGTTTCTTCTCAGCAGCTTTGAGCTGCTGTATCACATCAGCCCCGTGACTGCTGGAGTCGAGGAGGTTCTTGAGCTCTGGTGCTAGTGTGTCCCACAACATCTGAGCACTGTTTTGTCTTTCACTCTCTGTGAAGATTTTCCATCACTTCTGACAGGGCGTGAATCTGTTGAAGTTCCAGTTGAGAGCCAATGTGAGACAAATGTCCTCTGAGAACCATGCTACTAGATCCCTGTTGATCTCAACCTGTACTGCTGATTTTCCTTTGCCCTAGTGAAAAGAACACTAAGTCAGTCTGGCTTGTCTTGAGCTAGGTTTCCCAGGGCAGCTGCAATTTAGTATTATTTCTTGGCATCCTTCACTTCCAACTTGAAAAGAGTATGTCTCAGTGTTTAGATTTTTTTTTTTGTGCTTTTGGGACTTGCCTAGATTGAAAGGTGATAATAACTGAGTGTTGCTAAGGCAATTTTTATTGTTTTAAATGCTTATTTTCTTATTTTTAATGTTAAATCCCTGGAAGTTCTGTTTGACATTAGAGGGAAGAAACACATTAAAAATTTAGTAGTTTAATAGTACAAGCAATAAATAAATTAAAGCAGATATACCTCTGAATTTCTTATGCAAACATTGTGTGACAGTATACAAATTGAGTACTGTATATATTTTTGTGTACCTGTCTACGCAAGTACCTTTATGGTACCTGTCCCTGCAAGTAATCTTATCCATATGCAGTACTTGGGTATGCCAATTTGTTCTTTGCACACAAAACATTCTTCACTGTCTGGAAATTTTGCCCAAATTGTACTCTCACTTTTAATGCTTTCATTGAAGTTTGTAGAAGAATGAAAAGTAAAGAATTGCTTCAGGAATTAATATTGAGGAAATTCATTAAGACACAGACAAAACTTGAATTTTTGTGGATGTGTTAGGAGAAAAGAAAATCTCAGCTGTAAGAGTCTGAAGGCAAGAAGCACGTGTATTCAGGAGGATAGTGCTGGTGTGCTGTGGAAGATACACATCTAGCCAGCTGGAGAATGAAACTGTAGCCAGTGCCAGCAGTGTGAGGACAGGGGACAAATCTCAGCTAGCAGAGCTGTAGTTCCAACATGTTCAGTGTGTCTGCACCTCCTCCAGTAACTCCACACTTGCCTTTGCTGGCTTCCTTCTCAGTTTGTATGATACCTTCCGGGCCATTCCCTGACAGATGTACAGCCAGACCAAACGGGACTGTCAGCTGCCGAAAGGATCAACAAAAAGGATCTGATTCTGCAGAGCAGACAACAGCAGTTGTGGAGTTGCAAAAGGTGACCCAAATGTATTTCATGTCTTCTGTGCTTGTGAGATTTGTCTGCCCTTGTTTAAAAATAACTAGTGATGAAATCCCAAAAGGGAGTATGACAAAAATCAGATGACTGGTGTTCTTGAAGAGGTGGTGCATGGCCTGATCTACTTGTATATATCATGCATTGCATACACCAGCATGGTGACTGTTATCAGTGGTACAGGCAGGAAGGGTTAATGTCACCCTTTGGCAATGGTATGATTCTTAAATCTCACACAAGGTCCATTTAGAGAGTTTCAGTGAGGCTTCAGCAGTGTGTAAGACCTGCCAAGAGTTTTTGCGCTGAAGGAGCATGGGTTGGCAGGATCAGCCCTAACATGTTAAGTGCTGTTCATGATATTATTATTGCTTTGTGAATTCATTTCCCACAGAGACAGACTGGAGATGCAATATTCAGATTCAAACTTCCTCTATGCTCTGGGGTGTCAGCTCTATCTTTTAGATTTGGGCCCATGTCAAACTTTTAGTTAACAACAGCAATACTCAGTATTGTGTTTATAGACTATGCTATAAACTGTATGAAGAATGCAAACAGTTGATTTTCATGAAAAGGCTAGGAAGATGTTATTTTCAAGAACAAAGGGAAACATGATCACCCTTCATAGGTAAGATATGTTATTTACACTATGCGGATTCGTGTCAGTACATTTTAAGTAAGTTGCTTGGCTGAACTTGTTATCTAGCTGCCAAGAACGGAAGTGAGAGAGAAGAGCCAGTGAGAATTATTGGACTCTACACTCCAAACTTACATCACGTAAACATTTATAACATGACTTTTATTTTCAGCGTTGACCATTCCAATGGGGGCCTCTTTGTTGCTTTATTCTTGGCAGACTGCTTTTGATGGCACTTTCTGGCTTATTTGTGAGGATGCAGCAAGCCATAGAAGCAAGCAAACCTGGAACTACACGATGTTTGCAACATGTACAATGAAAACTTCTAGTCATCCCTTTTTTGCTCCAGCTTCCCAGCCACAGCCAGCTGCTTGGGTTTAAGCACTTCCTTATGCCCCTGCTGTTAACCTTGACTTGCAATGACCGATGGTCCCACCCTGCTTTCTCAGCATATAGTGGTGAAATCAATAATCATGCATGAGAGAGAAAGAGGCTAACATTTCTATTTCTCCTTAGTTTTGCAGTTACAAAGAAGGATATAAATTATAAGTATTTTATTTTCCACTGAAGAATAGCAACAGATAACAATTTGCTGTATACCTGGTGACATTTACCTTGGGACAGGAAGCAGTCTCATTACAGTCCAGCCTTCCTTCTGATATCAGTAGTGCTTTTTTTTCATGATACCAAGATATGTTCTTCCCAAATCACTTAAGTTCATGTTGAGAATGAAATGCATGATTCAGATAAATTACTTGTTTCTTTCAGATACATGTCTGTAAAACAACACAGACCGATGCAGAGCAGTGAGGAAGAGGAGAATAATTCCGATTTCTTCCTTCATGCAGTTTTCAGATTTCTGATGGTGCTACAAGTATCTGACCCAGTGCAATTATGTGCATGAACTCCATAAGTTTTTCTTAGCATTTGTTGCAGTTCATAATTTTGTACTATTTAGGCTGTAGCCACAGCTCAGTTTATACGTGAGTTTTGGTGGTGGTGGTGGTTGTTGTTTTCAGAGCCCCTTAATGCTCCTCACTGACCCTTTTATAAGCTATAACTTTTGCTAACACTCCATAAGTCAAGGAGTCTTTAGTAAAAGAGCCTATCAAAAAAAAATCTGGGATGCTTTCCAGGGAAAGGCATGTATAATAGAGAATTCTGGCAGTTTTTCATCTGGCACTAATTTATTATTTCAAGCTGGGTTGCTCTTTAGACTATAATAAACAGTATTTTACATCTAACAAATCACTTTTAATATCTCTGACCTTGACAATGGGTATCTAGTATGGATTTAAAAGAAAAAACCCAAACCAGAAATACAGTGGGTCACAAACTGACGTAATCATGATTCTTCTTTAAGTTTCAGCATTTCTAGTGAAATGGAAGATATGTGGAAGAATAGGTTGTTTTAACAGAGATATCTGCTATCTCCAGCTATGCCATATATGCGAAGTTTTGGAGAGTACAATCTTTATGTTTAGTCTAAAAGGATTTAAGTGACGTAATCATGGAAGAAGGTATTCGATTCAATGAACTGAAGGCAGCATTTTGCTGAAGTCGGGAGGCTGCTGTTTGTGTAACCTTAAAAATTCTAAGAAGTATTGTATCAACACATTGAAACTCTGTTAGATGGAAGTTTCATTCATTCTTAAGTCCCCTATTATCTCAGAGAGAAAAGGATTGTTCTTCTTATTAAAAAACACACATAAAGCCTCGAAAAAGAACAGTCAAAAGGTTCTGTGTGCCACTGAGACATGCTGTCTTTCTGTTTTAAGACAAGTAGTATGTAGAGAGTTGCTTTTCAGGTCCCTGGATGGGAGAAAGGATGAGAAATTGAAATACACATTGATTAAAGAGCAGCAGAAGATTGCTTGCTCCATGATCCAAGCTATATTTTGACTCTGTCTCTTTCCTGTTCCTTTCTACTAAGTGTAGCCATTGAACACTTCAGGTTTATTGAAACATGATACTGGCCACTAGCAGTTTTAAATATTTTTCCAGTTTGCATCATCTGCATTTTTAAGTTCTAAACTAGTTAGGGTAAATGTAACACAGGTAGATGTTTTCTATAATTTACAAGCAGCTGCTACACGTGCACACACACACATATACAGAGCCACACACAAATGTCAGGTTAAATTGCAATTTGGATTGTCTCTAATAACTTTGTTGATAAAAGAAAGCTGAAAGCTCCAACTAGTTATGACCATCAAAGATGTAAAGAAATGACTTCTTATTTGTGTAATACCATTAGTAAACCTGCTCCCAGGAATGCTAACATACTGTTTCTCTTAATAGCCTGCACCTGACTTCAGAGCTCACTGAAATTAAGCTTATTAGTCCTACTCATGTTGTTATTATGCAGACACCTGTTCAATGATAGTTCTTATACTCGCACTCTTTTTTTTATCTTTTTTTTTTCCTCCTTCCAAGGTGAAACTTGGCTCTGCTGTGAAATCTTTTAATTTCAAAAGCTAGGAATTGCTAGTTCTGTTTCTGTCCTGCGCTGCTGGTATTGTTGTAGGGCATGAAGATAGGAGGTGGTTCCCAAAATAAATTATGAATGTTTATTGCAGAATATTAGGCAACCCTTTCTATGATGATAATGCTTTAGTGATTTGATTAGTTTGGTATTGCTTCTCCTTAGCATTTCTTTTCAACAACTTAAATGTGTGTGTGTGCATGTGTATTTGCAATATATGTTTTTGATAAATAGATGTTTTTGATAAAAAACTTGAATGACATAAGAAGGTATCTTTGGTTTATTATTCTGGAGGGTAAATATAGCTTTCTAACAGTGTAAATGTAAGGTTTTCTGGATATGCTATTATGAGATTCTTAAGAAGAAAAGAAAAGAGAAGTTGCGACAGTTGGTAATAGCTTTCCAACTATTAACCATTTTCTACTTAACCTGTGTAACAGAGGGGAACTAAGTGACCTTTTCAAGCTCTGATCATAGAGACCCCAAAAGTTTTGCTTCAGCAACTCTGTAGATAGGGATGTGTACACAATATATCACACTCAAAGAATGTTAAGAGCAATCTATTATGATTTTTTAATGGAGTTGTTGGATAAATCCTGTGTGTCTCATTCATGCACACACTCCTTTGAAGCCAGGAGATTGATTGCATGAGCAGAAATTGGTTGAATGTATACAAAATGTCATGTAAATTTACACTGCTAAATAGAGGAATTAGAATAATTGTAAAATATGCAGACATCCAGTCATGTTGGGTAGTCCCAGTCTGGTCATTGAAGCAAAGAAATTAACTTTCTGTTTCAGCTGTTAAGCTAAAGTTACTCAAACACTTGTAGTATGTGAATGCACAGCAAAAAAATAGCTTTTTAAAGAAACAGTTTAGCTAAAAATGTGCCAGATGTTCAGACTAAAATACCAGTTATCCAATTTTCTTGTGAAAAGTTAATCTCCTCTTGCATTTAAGCCATGCTGTGTTATGTGAGGTTATACTGGAGTACAACGTGAAGGGATTGGAGCATGCCATATTGTCAGCAATACAATGGAATAGCTTATATTTGAATGGAGAAACACATTTTCAGATTTGTTGCCAGGAAGATTTGCACATTTTGTGTTTCATTGGGAAAGTCAACCAGATTTCACAAGCCGTGCTGTTGAAGAACAAATTAACATTGACTGGGGCCAATGCCGTAATATCTTTCCTCTAAGTACAGCCTACATATTAATTAACAATTGTAAAGCACTTTGAGGTGCTGGATGAAAGGCAGCTTAGAGTACAAAGTTGTTGCTATGATTAATTATCACATTGAACATGTGAAGTGCTATATTAGAGTGTTGCAGACTATTATTTATTAATTGTTGCTTTTGCCTGTGGCCTTCTTTGTACCATCTTTACCTACTGTGTTACTGCCCTTATTAATAACATTCTTTGGGCTGGAAGGGAGTGCTTTGACCTGTGTGGCAAAGGTCATAGACTTTCATCAAGCAATACCTGCAGGAAACCACTATCTTCTTGTTAGGCACCAAGACATCTGACTTTGATGTAAAGACTTCAGTACCACATCCCAAACAACTTGGTTAGTCACCTGCACTATTAAAAATATGTGGCATGTATTTTGCCTGTCTAAAACTTCTGCTTCCTTTGTGTCTTGTTAAGCTTTTGTAGCTCACCTGTGAGACCCAGTTAAAATATAAGAAGCAAATTTTCCAGTTTTTCAAGTGGGTCCCCATGTGAATGCAACTGGTCATCGAGGAGGTAATCATCTACTTTGTGTGTATGAGACTGGATCTCATTGCTACGAACAGGGAGCATATTCATTGAAATATGGCCCATTCCCATGACCCTTGATCTCCATGTTAGAAAACCTTTCAGTAGCTTAGTTCAGCATGTATTTTTTGCTTTTTAGGGAACTAGAGTATGGATTTAAAAGCCCAGTGTATGCTCCCATTAGGCCTATAGCTTTTCTGAAATGAGCTTTTGCAGAAACCAAATCTGGAATGTGGCTTGGTGTTTTCAGGGCTATGAAGCAAATACTGCTACTTGTTTTGTCTGGGGTCACTGGAAGCTGAGTGGGCACTTGCTTCCCTTTCTCTCTTACTTATTTCTGTGGTTTGAACAACAAAACAGAAAACCTGTACATGCTGTCTAAGATAATGAATTTAAAAAGATGAACTGGAAAGGTCCTTTTGTTGCTATTCCCCCTCCAAGATAGTCAGATCTGCCTAAAACTTTCAGGCAGAGACTTCCGCAAATGATCTCGGAGGAGCTCCAGTGCTCCCAGGTCACTGTTCGCCTGCTACGCTGTGTTAGAGAGCACTATCTAAAAGTGAGCTGCAACATTGCTTGGTACTTGTTCAAGCAGAAACCTTTTACATGCCTGAAAACTCCTTACCCTAGTACTTGATCTTCTCTTGTTTGAAGACACCTTTAGTTCTTTCCTCTTTGTACAAGTCAGGATTTCTTGCTCCCTGAGTGTTACAGCTGCTGAAGTCCCCCCTTGCTCCACATCTGATCAGAGAGCTACCAGTAGCCCAGGGGGAGGAGGTAATTTTGTCTTCTATGCACACTGCTCCTTCGCACTTCAAATCATCAACCCGATGATTGCTCAGGCTTCCCTTCAGCCTGCTGTTCACCAGACTTTCTCCTCTGTGTCTCATAGTCAGTGTCACGTCACTCGACTTGTCCTGCTGGGGTTCATGAGAATTGCAAAACATTACTTGAAGATGCTGTGAAACAGTAAGCCTCTCTTTTGAATGACAGCTCCATTTTCTAATATTTTTGCCCAACACAAACCTAGAAAAAAAAACCTCTCCTTGTGATAGTGAGTGCATGGCAGACTGTGGCAACAATGGGTATAAAAGTCTTAAGTTTACACAGCATTTTTTGGTCATAAGCAATGTATTATTACCATATTGGGTCACTTGACTTCTACATTTATTTAGAGTTAAAAAGAGCAATTCTAACAGTGATATTTTTTGTAAGAAGGGGATACATAAACTAGATGTTCTGTAAGAATGGCCATCTCATTGGCTTTGATTATGTCAGTTGCTGAAAATTGACAGAAAAGATATGGTTTTATTTTTCTTCCATTGATAAATTGGTATTACCAATTTGCTTGGGAGTTCACAGTAAATATACTTTCCCAGTAAGCAGACAAGTAAAGAACTACTCCTGAATTCTGTCACGGACATACTACATTATAGATACACACCGAAATGAATCATGGCTGAGCTATTTGTTCAGTATATGTTGATTTTTTTATAGTTTACACTATGAATTTATCTTAAAAATAACTTTTATGCTAAATGAATTTAATATTACCTAGTGTCATTTGAGAGGAAAGCTTAATGAAGTATTACTAATTTGTGTTTGAAAGAAACATATTTTAATTCAATTAAAATGAAAACATAACAAAAGCAAAAATCCGTTAGTGTCAATGGTATTACAAAAACCTTACATTTTGATGAAGATTTTTATAACATTGTCACAAAAACTTGTTTATTGAAAGAAGAGGTGAAATGAAGTTGTTTCCTCTTTTTTAAGCTCGATTAAGTAGCAAGTTCCACTGGAAGAAAACAACACTGGTTCAGCACTACAGAAATGCCACTTTCAAATCACCTAACTGCATTACAGCTGACATCAAAGGAGTCCGTGTGCCTGCTATGGTCACTGTATCAGTGCCAAATATGAATTATGGCTGCTGTAGCAGACTTGCCTTCTCTGGGTCTTCTTAAATCTCTGCCCCACTGAGAGTGGGTTTCCATTGTCCAGTTGTTCCTTACCTGATCCTATCCACTCTTTGGCCCACCAAAGAGACCTTAAGAGAGCTTAATTTAATTTTGAAATGGTTTACGATTAGTGTCTGAGAGGGCTCTGACAATAATTCCTTTGACAAACATGTCTTCATTACGTGTCATGAATGCCATGTCACTTATTGTGCTCTACGTTCCTAGAAATGACCAGAATACATTATGATGATGTTGTCTCACATACTAGACCTTTAATACACTACACTACACTGAATATTTAAAAATATTTTCTTTACAAGTAATTTTTTCTTGTTGTTTGCAAATTACCATGGCCTTTTCTGAATATATTGCTCTTCATAAATGAAAACTACTTACCTAATCTACAAGTTTTGGATAAGCTATGCCTGTGCCTTGTGTATGTATAGCTCAACAGGAGAGATCCACATGTGATACAGATTTGTATACAAAATGGAGGGGAGTAGTGCAAAGCTTTTTACTGGCACCTACTTGAGACCATTGGTATTACTCATTCTTCACCGTTTATGAGACTGTGTGGCTCTCCCAAGCTCATGCTGATAAAGCGGTTACCATCCCATAGTATCTGGTAATTACTGTGTCTACACCAGGTGTTATAAATACAGAGAAGAGAAGAGAAAAAACAATGCAGTGCTAAAAGATTAAACAATGGCATAATTAATTAGTTGCAACTGATGAATTTGATCATGCCTACTAACACCTTTAATTCCTTAAAAGCTGTTACACAGACAGATGTAAAAGCTCAACCTGTGGAAATGGAGAAAATTCTTGGATTGCCTCACCCTTGCATATATCTTCAAAAGCTATTTCTAATCTTGCACAGGCTGTTAATGTGGAGATAGTAGCAGTTATGAAACCTGGGCTAGATTCCAGACATATTGTATCAAAGTGTAAAATGAAAAGGAAATCAATAGTCACTCTTCAAGGAAAGTTATGCCAGAATAGTCCAGTATGGTCTAGATTAATCAAATCCATAACAGCTTTTTTTCATTAGTAGAACATTAACAAGTAAACAACATTCCTGTTTTGTTATTTAGTTATACTAACCTTTTTCAACAGCTAGGCCCAGTGATAAGTTTGGATTTTCTCTGTTTATAGAAAACTGGTACATCAGCAGATAATAGTGCAACTCAGTATTTATGGAGTGCTGGCTTTCTGGAAATGGAGGAACTGGAAGTTATTACTAGAAGGGTTCATTAAAATGTAAACAGGAGTGAGGAGATAGCACTAACAATATTTATTTTTATATTTATGTAGATATTTACTTATTTTTGCTATTGTCTGGTTATAAAACAATGTCATGGCTATGGTGTGAAAATGGGAGTTGTTTTGGGCAGAAGCTTTTCTGCTGACCCGTAAAAGGAGGTGAATGCCAGCAGTGTGTCACATCTCCAATTCAGTGGTAGATCAGTGTACAGATGTGGTGTAACACATCACAGTGTCTGCTTCAGCAGG
>NW_010206541.1:45790-46063 GCF_000695765.1 Mesitornis unicolor
ACTAAAATTAGAACTCTTCTGTTTTTGTGCTATGTATTGTGGTATTTTAAAGAAGTTACGACAATGGAGAGGCTGAATTGTGTGCTTTGTAAATGATTAGGATAGTTCCTATCAAGTTGAAAACTTTAAGGTTACTTTGATTTAATTGGCTAATAGCTGGTGTTTTCTGAATATCAAATACAGAAGTATATTTTCGCTGTTATGTAAGCCTTGCAATACTTACATTACATTACTGACATGACAAACTACTTGGCCCGTAACAGTGGGGGGGGG